>NW_022196900.1:112109075-112154025 GCF_008632895.1 Mastomys coucha
GTGTGTCTGTGTGTGTGTGTTGTGTGTGTGTCTGTGTGTGTGTGTTGTGTGTGTGTCTGTGTGTGTGTGGACTGTGGGAGTAGGGGCAAGTGGAAGCTGAAGCATCAGGAAGAAGAAAGGACATGCAGAGACACTGCTGAGATCCACCACGAGGTTGCAGAACACAGCTGTGAACGCAGCTGTTAAACCTGGGACAATATGATTTGGGCATCAAAGTAACAATAGGAGTGTGTGATAGGCTCAGTGAACAGAATAAAGCCTAGGGGTCCACGGTGACAAGATGTATGCATGAGTTGAGTGGGAATAAGACCCTCCCACTAGAATGAGAACCCCACTGACACAGAGGGGTGAGGCAGGAAGTCACCAGGGTCCTGAAGTCAGAAATGAGGGTTGTCTTGGTCAGACTAGTGATGGTAAACTGGAGTCTTCTTCACGCATTATTTATAATTATGAAAGCAAAATATTACAGTGTGGTGAAGGACAGGGCTCAGCCTTGAGCAGGAGATCCAAGCTAGACCCAGAATGGAGCATCGCATGCCTGATCCTGTCCTTGGAGGGAGACTGACACTTACCAGGTAAGGCAGGGCAAGCGGGGCTGAAGCTACAGGTGTGGTTAGGCTAGAGTAGCTGATGAGGCACTGTGCTGGACTCTACAGTGTGGGACCAATGCTGGACTCTAAAGTGTGGGACCAAGAAGCGTAGAAGAGCCTCAGATGGAAGAAGCTGGAAAGACTGAGAAGCCCAGTGCAATGTCTCAGGTGCGGGTCTCAGGTGTAGGGTATGAAGGCTGCAGACCCCAGAAGGGGTGCACTGTGGGCAGCTGTGGAGGGATGGGAAAGGGTAGTAAGTGACCTGGATTCTTAGTGTGCCAGGGCCGTGTTTCCTGGCTGATGATTCACCAATCATCACACACTCTGCTGGAGAGAGTGTGTGTTCTTATTAGCTCATGCTAAGAACATAAGCGTTGACGGAAGGTCTCTGGGAGATCTCTGAGTCTCCTCCAGATGTTTCCACAGCATTGAAATTAGGGCCAAATGGAAAGTCTGGATGAGGAAGCTGGCAGTGTCTTCACACCAGTGCGGAGCAGGCAGAAGATGAAGATAGTCTCGTGGCTCTCAGGTCTCAGAGGAGCGAGAATCATGAGGTGGATTTGAGCCATTGCATTAGACGTCTGTCTGCAGAGAGCCAACCTGATCAGATGCATGTGGAGCAGGTGTGTGCCGCCTCTGCCAGAGAGCCTCAGAGCAGCAAGAGCAAGCATTCTGGGCAGGTGGCCTTACAAATTGTCGAAGGACAGGATGCCCAGGGACTGTCAGCTAGGTCTGAGGATGCTGGCAGCTTCCTTGAGGGAAGTGTTAAGCTCTGAGCTCCCTTCTCCAATGGCAGGTTTTTTCCTCCGCTATCTTCTTGGATGGGAAGTGGGACGATGTAGCTCCCTCCCTGGGCGGAGGAGAGGGCTTGTTGCCAATGAAACCCCATTGGCCATTTTAATGTGTTGAGAGATTAGTCATCACATTAGGTGTTGTGAGTGCCACCCACACTCAAACATGCATGCAGACACACAACACATGCATACACACACACACACACACACACACACACACACACAGATAGGCACACACACTTGTACATGCATACATACATGCACACACATGCACAAGGCACACAACACATGGACATAGACAGGTACACACAGACATGCACATACACACAGACACACACACACACAACCCCCCTCCACTGATGTTCAGACAAATGCAGAAGCACACAGGGAGCAGAGACGTGTGCACATATACACGTACCCCACATAAGTTTGGGAGTGATGGTTGCCTTCCTCACCCTGGATGTGATGTCAGTAAAAGTTGTGAGACCCAAGTGGCATCGCTTGTGTAGACCTCAACAGATAAAGAAAAACCCAGGGTGTACGGTCAAGGATTTTTGTCCCAAAATACCAGACACAACCCTAAACTTCACCCCAGGTGCCTTCACTCACCCAGTTCCCGGCAGTAGGCTCCCACCTTGATGTTCTTTGACACACAAGCATTATCTGGAGAACTCCTAGGTGCCTTCACTCACCCAGTTCCCAGCAGTAGGCTCCCACCTTGATGTTCTTTGGCACACAAGCATTATCTGGAGAACTCCTCTGGCCGACAGGTTGGACAGCGTCATGCAGTGCCCATCGGTCTCCATTCCCCTCAAGATGTACACACGGCATGCAACCCTGCCCCAGTTTTCTCAGTGCTTAGGGATCAAAACTAGGACCTTTTGCATGAGAAGTAAGCCCTCTACCACCAAGCTATACCCTTGGACTCTCTTGCTGAGTCAGGTCTCTCTCAGGGCAGGACTGAGCTCACATCTGCCGCCTATGTGCTGGGTCACAGGCCAGGACCATGTTGCATGCAACTGCCATAGCAGCTGTTGAGGAACTGCATCTAAGGAACGCAAAGGAGAAGAACGTTTACCCATAGCACCCTTGGCTACATGCTGGAAGCCCTGTGCCATCTCACCAAGTGCTGAGAGTCAGGGTCCACACCAGGCCACAGGCCATCTGGTTAAGTACGGTGGGCTCACCAACCTAGGGATGGTTGACTCCGCTCTTGTTGCTCATAGCTGAGTCCATGTTGGGAGATCTGGGGATTACAGAACAGCCTTCCTGCCCCTACCTCTTTGGTCCCGATGCCCCCCATGGACTCTTGCTTGGTGTGACTGCAGCCAGCTCAGGAGATCCCACAAGCCAGGAGCAGATTCAGGTGTACCTACCTGGAGAGGAAAGTATTGGGTGCGTCTTAGGGTTTTACTACTGTGAACAGACACCATGACCAAGACAAGTCTTTTTTTATTCTTTATTAGATATTTTCTTTATTTACATTTCAAATGTTATCCTCTTTCCTGGTTTCCCCTCTGAAAATTCCCTATCCCATCCTCCCTGCCTCTGCTCACCAACCCACCCACTCCCGCTTCCCTGTCCTGACATTCCCTTATACTGGGGCATCAAGCCTTCTCAGGACCAAGGGCCTCTCCTCCCATTGATGACTGACTAGGCCATCCTCTGTTACATATGCAGCTGGGGCCATGGGTCCCTCCATGTGTACTCTTTGGTTGGTGGTTTAGTCCCTGGGAGCTCTGGAGGTACTGGTTGATTCATATTGTTGTTCGTCCTATGGGGATGCAAGCTCCTTCAGTTCCTTCTGTCCTTTCTCCAGCTCCTCCATTGGGGATCTTGTGCTCAGTCCAATGGTTCTCTGAGAGCATCCACCTCTGTATTTGTCAGGCACTGGCAGAGTCTCTCAGGAGATAGCTATATCAGGCTCCTGTCAGCAAGCACTTGTTGACATCCACAATACTGTCTGGGTTTGGTGACTGTATATGGGATGGATTCCCAGGTGGGGCAGTCTCTGGATGGTCTTTCCTTCAGTCTCTGCTCCACACTTTGTCTCTGTATCTCCTCCCATGGGTATTTTGATCATCCTTCTAAGAAGAACCAAAGTATCCACGCTGTGGTCTTCCTTCTTATTGACCTTCATTTGGTCTGTGAATTGTATCTTGGATAGTCCGAGCTTCTGGGATAATATCCACTTATCATTGAGTGTATACCATGTGTATTCTTTTGTGATTGGGTTACCTCATTCAGGATGATATTTTCTAGTTCCATCCATTTGTCTAAGGATTTCATGAATTCATTGTTTTTAATAGCTGAGCAGTACTCCATTGTGTAAATGTACCACATTTTCTGTATCCACTCCTCTGTTGAAGGGCATCTGGGTTCTTTCCAGCTTCTAGCTACTATAAATAAGGCTGCTATGAACATAGTGGAGCATGTGTCCTTATTACACATTAGAGAATCTTCTGGGTATATGCCCAGGAGTGGTAAAGCTGGGTCCTCAGGTAGTACTATGTCCAATTTTCTGAGAAACCACCAAACTGATTTCCAGAGTGGTTGTACCAGCTTGCAATCCCACCAGCACTGGAGGAGTGCTCCTCTTTTTCCACATCCTTGCCAGCATCTGCTGTCACTTAAGGTTTTGATCTTAGCTATTCTGACTGGTGTGAGGTGGAATCTCAGGGTTGTTTTGATTTGCATTTCCCTGATAACTAAGGATGTTGAACATTTCTTTTGATGCTTCTCAGTAGCCTTCCTATACTCAAAGGATAAACAGGCTGAGAAAGAAATTAGGGAAATGACACCCTTCATAACAGTCACAAATAATATAAAGTATCTTGGTGTGACTCTAACCAAGCAAGTGAAAGATCTGCATGACAAGAACTTCAAGTTTCTGAAGAAAGAAATCAAAGAAGATCTCAGAAGATGGAAAGATCTCCCATGCTCATGGATTGGCAGGATTAATATAGTAAAAATTGCCATCTTGCTGAAAGCAATCTACAGATTCAATGCAATCCCCATCAAAATTCCAACTCAATTCTTCATTAGAGTTAGAAAGAGCAATTCTCAAATTCGTCTGGAATAACAAAAAAACCAGGATAGCGAAAGCTATTCTCAACAATAAAAGAACCTCTGGTGGAATCACCATCCCTGACCTCAAGCTGTACTACAGAGCAATAGTAACAAAAACTGCATGGTATTGGTACAGTGACAGGCAGGTAGATCAAAGGAATAGAATTGAAGACCCAGAAATGAACCCCCACACCTATAGTCGCTTGATCTTTGACAAAGGAGCTAAAACCATCCAGTGGAAAAAGGACAACATTTTCAGCAAATGGAGCTGGTTCAACTGGCGGTTAGCATGTAGAATGAAAATTGATCCATTCTTATATCCTTATACAAAGCTCAAGTCCAAGTGGATCAAGGACCTCCACATAAAACCTGATACACTGAAACTAATAGAAAAGAAAGTGGGGAAGAGCCTCGAATACATGGGCACAGAGGAAAATTTCCTGAACAGAACACCAATGATTTATGCTCTAAGATCAAGAACTGACAAATCGGACTTCAAAAAATTACAAAGCTTCTGTAAGGCAAAGGACACTGTCAATAAGACAAAATGGCATCCAGCAGATTGGGAAAAGATCTTTACCAATCTTATATCCAATAGAAGGCTAATATCAAATATATACAAAGAACTCAAGAAGTTTGACTCCAGAGAACCAAATAGCCCTATTAAAAATGGGATACAGATGGGCAGTGGTGCACACCTTTAATCCCAGCACTTGGGAGGCAGAGGCAGGCAGATTTCTGAGTTTGAGGCCAGCCTGGTCTACAGAGTGAGTTCCAAGACAGCCAGGGCTGTACAGAGAAACTCTGTCTCGTAAAACAAACAAACAACAAACAAAAGACAAGTCTTATAAGGACAACATTTAATTGGGGCTGGCTTACAAGTTCAGAGGTTCAGTTCATTATCATCAAGGTGTGAACATGGCAGCATCCAGGCAGGCATTGTGCAGGAGGAGCTGAGAGTTCTGTATCTTCATCTGAAGGCTGCTAGAAGACCGGCTTCCAGGCAGCTGGGATGAGGGTCTTAAAGCCCACACTCACAGTGACACACCTACTCCAACAGGGCCACACCTTCTAATCCTGCCACTCCCTGGGCATATATAAACCATCACAGGTACTGTCACCTAGCCTGGTCACCTAGCCCAAGCCACATGAGCAAACTAAGGAGCAGGGACGGACTTCACTGAGGACCTCTGTGGTGTGATGAACTGCTGTGGAGCAGCTCTGGGCTCCCTGCAGTTGCAGCCTGTGGCCGCACGTGAGGATTACAACCGTGGAAAGCCATTCTCCTAGGACTCTGGAGGCTGGAGTCCATTAACACAAGGCATGATTGGCTCTCTCTGAAGGCTCTGGGGGAGGCTTGCTTCTGCCAGATCCTGGTGGCTGTGGGCAGTCTTCTGCTCCTCCATCCATCATTCCAGTATCTGCCTCTGTCTTCACCTGTGAGTCTCAAACAGTCTCTGTTTAAAGGATGCTGGGCTGGGCTCTGGGGCCGGCCCACCAGGATAACCTAGATGACCAGCAAGATCCTGGACTCCATTAAAACCGACACGGTTCTGAGTATCAGGAGCTGCTATTCAGTGTACCTCAAAATGTGTGGAAGCCTTTCAGCTGAGCTTGGGGCTGCCTGTAGCTTTGTGCTTAGTAGAAGCATTTTTCTAGATACTGTGTGCGTCCCTGAAGGCCATGACCTTCCTCTTCCCGTTGGTCACACTCTTCACACTGAGCCAACAGGGAGCCCAGGGGAAGCAGGGTCTCAGTCTACACAGAGGCCGGAGCACTCACAGAGCACGTTCAGTCTACACTCAGCTCTGGCCAGGTGGTGGAGCAAACCAAGCTGCTCAGAGGCTGGGCAGTGCTTGCTGGCTCTGGACTGATTTCTGACCTAGAGAGGATCACCTTACTGTGTGGACTGGAAGGTATAGGGCAGAGAGTTAGCTTGGGGAACAGCCTGGACTAACTGATGGAGCTGATCCATCAGCATTGGCACAGTACAGGGTCTCTAGCGGGATGGTGAGCCAGTGGATCTTGTGGGAACTCCCTCTGTCTCTGCAAACAGCTCATGCCCCTGCAGTCCCTTCTTCCTGAAGAGCGGACAAACGTGTCTGGTGTCTACTGTCAATCGAGGTGGTTTTGGAAGGCCAGCAGCCTCTCAGTGGGCTCCAGATGGTGTGAAAGGTTTTACCATGGCGTGCCATGGGGAGGGCAGGCTGGCTTCCAGCTGCACGTGTCTGTGTCCGCTTTGGTTCCAGTTTCGATCTCATTTTCAGGATTTAATGCTGATTACCGGAGAGGTATGGCAGAAGGAAGAGAACCATTTTCTCTGCAGCAGGAGGCTAGAGCTCCCAGTGCCTCCCCCTTGGTATCTCCTCTGCATTGGGAGGAGGGGCCAGACCTCTGGCTGGCAGGAGTTTTGTCCACAGGTGGATGGACATGTGTTTCTAGCACTTCAGCAGAGGGATTTTGCTGGGTTACTCCCTCAAAGCGAAGACAGAGAAACAGTTTCGGACCTGGGGTGTCTAGGGTGCTTCCTGTGTGTGGCACTCATGTCTGTCCCTCCTTCCTTCCTTCTTTCCTCCCTTCCCTTCCTTTCTTCCTTCCCTCCCTCCTTCCTTCCTTCTCCTTCCCTCCCTCCTTCCTCCCTCCCTCCTTCCTTTCTCCCTTCTCCCCTCCCTTCCTTCCTCCTTCCCTCCCTCCCTTCCTTCCTCCCTCCCTCCCTTCCTTTTCTCCTTCTTCCTTCCCTTCCTTCCTTCCTTCCTTCCCTCCATCCCTCCTTCCTTCTCTCCTTCCTTCCTTCCTCCCTCCCTCTCCCTTCTTTCCTTCTTCCTCCTTCCCTCCCTCCATTCTTTCCTTCCTTCTTCCCTTACTCCCTCCCTCCCTCCCTCCCTTCCTTCCTTCCTTCCTTCCTTCCTTCCTTCCTTCCTCTTTCTCTTCTTTCTCCTCTTCTGAGGATTCTCATCTTCTCCTCCCTCATTTTTCCTCCTTTTCTTCCCTGGCTGGTCATTTTCTACCACAAGATACTCTGTAATATGTGTTTTGTTTATAAGTTGAGTTGGCAAAGCTCTCTAGGGCTGGAGCCCACCAGAGCTATTTATCAGTAAGTTGCCTGTGACTGCTGGTTCTCTCAGAGCAACATGATTCAGCAATTACAGGAAGGAAGGAAGAACTTGGGGCCGAGTCAGATCAGGTCTGGGTCTGAACCTGCTACAAGCGGACACCAATCTGGGGCCAGTTTTCAGCCCCCCTCGAGGCCTCTTTTCTCCTGCCTGCTCAGCACCAGCTCATGATCTCTGTGTTCCTTCACACAGGAGCTCCTTCAAGGTTCAGCCCAATGCCCGCCCTGCTGAGCACAGAGCACACAGCTTTTCTCCATTATGTAAGAAGCCCGATTTGGGATCTCCACAGGAGTCTCTTTTTCTTGAGTGTCATTATGTCTTTAGGGGTCAAAATGCCCTCTACCCAGGACGCCCTGTCACCTGCCCTGTGCTCAAATTTAGCTTCAGTGCTCCGTGAAGCCGCTGCCGGTTACCAGCCTGCAAATGTCATCGCTGAAAGCATCCTCAAGGTCCGAGTTCAGGGGACAGTGGGTACCCCATGAGCCCAGACAGATAAAGGAAAGGACATGCTCAGAATGGATTCAGCTTCTGAGAATCTGGTCACCTGAGCTTCCTTATGACTGCACACCTCCATGAGGAGGCAAGGCTGGGCAGGACTGGGGGGAGATCCTGTTGGGCCAAACAGTGCTCAGTAGGCCCCACCTTCCAGAGTCTCATGTGTGTGGGGGGGGGGTGGAGGGGGCAGAAGCGGGGGCGGGGCAGGGGCAGTGGCTGTTTAATGATGCAGCAGGGTGAAGGATGGATCCTCAGAGTCTAGAGGAAAATCAAGCAGCCCCCAGGAGCTCTTGATAGAGTGCTCACTTCCTGCCTTCATGATTGATGTGTGAGCGGCTGTAGAGTTAAGAGGCTTCCCGCTCCCAGAGAGCAGGTGGAGGTAAGTGGTGGTTATGGGGGGAAGAGAATGATTAGAACTCTCTAGAAAGATGGTCTGGAGGAGGGGGCTTGGAGATAGCCATGGAGAAAAGGGAACTTTGCGGTTGCTGAGCCGTTGCTCACCCTGGCCCAGAGGACTGGGAGCACCTCTCACCATTTCTGTCCTCTTCCAGCATACTTTGGACTCACCCTTATGATAGGTTACCGGTGTAGCCATAGATGTAAGATTGCACGGGGCCTGAGGTGAGCTAGGCCAAGGCAGGCCGAGGCTTCTAACCGAAGTTTGTTCTCTAATAACGTCTCTACATTTTTGCATGGAGTTTTCCTTCCCTTTGCTTCTGGTCTGGTGTTCTCATAGGGCAGTCGTTTTTTAAGAACCCTCTTTTATGAAGACATTTATCTATTTATTTATTTATTCATTCATTCATTTTGAGAATCCTTATAAACTAGCAGATGGTATTGGATCCATTTGAATTGGAGTTACAGATGGTTGTGGGTGCTGAGAATCAAACTTGGGTCTTCTGCAGGAGCAGCAGGCACGTGCTCTTAACTCTCAGAGCCAGGCTCCCACCCCTGAACTGCCTTTTAAACCACCTCTGCCCCAGACAATCAGGAATCCTGAAATGTTCAGTTGACTCCTATGATCCTTTGATGTATTGGAGGCTGAACAGCTCTCTGCTGGAGAAGCAGGCCTGCAGGTGGCAGAGGCTGGGGATTTAGCAGGAAGAAATATAACTATTCTAATTTCATTCCAACAGCTGGGGAAACGGAAGTAATTTTTTCTTCTTTTTACCACTCACTACAGCTATTAAACAGCTCCATTTTCCAGCGTGGAGGTACTCAATAAACTTCGTATAAAAGTGAGAAGATGAGCAATAAATAGAGTTTATGAGGACGGGAGTGGGGCCTGGGAGTGGAGGGTGGAGCCTCGGAATGGATGGGGCAGGGCCTGAGAATGGCAGGTGGATTCTGGGAGTGGGTGGAGGTGGGGTCTAGGCGGAGTTCAGGAGGGTGAGTTCTGGGAATGGGTGGGACTGGGGTCTGGAAGTGGGTGGGACCTAGGAGTTGGGGATGGGGTCAGGGAGTGCATACAACTCAGGAGGGGGAGCTGGAGCCTCCTTACTTCACCTCACCTGACAGAACTGGGCCAAGATGCCTGAGGTCTGGATGTCACACCAGCCACCCTGTTGTCCTGGGGCATTTCCGTCTGGGAAGTGACACTGTTACAGCTGCTTTCACAAAGTACCTTGATGTGGAGCCAAAGAAGCTCAAGTCTAGCTTCTAGACCCAGTGAATTTACTGGGGCTTGTTACAGGAGTGTTGGTGAAGGGCTGAAGAAATCCATCTCATCACGGGAGGCAGCTAGAGACCCGCTGAGTGTCTCCAGAGCTCTGGCAAGGATCCAGCAGGGTGTCTTAGTGGTAAAGGTTTTGCTGACAAGCCTGATTGTCTCAGTTCAATCCCCAGGACTGGGAGGAGAGAACAGACTCCTACAAGCTGTCTCTGACATCCACGTGCACACTTTAGTACCCACATGTCCTGGGCCACACACAGAAAGTTAAACAGAAAAAGAGAAAGACCCCCTCACCCCCCCCCCCCCCCCCCCCCCCCCCCCCCCCAGAAAACAAGAACTCTGTTACACGAGGGCAGAGTGGGTGAGCCTGGGAAACCAAACACATGCATGTTTGTTTACATGTGTCAGTGTGGGCCGCCTTGGGAAGACTGCGTTTTTTTTCCTGGGGCCGCGCCTCTTGCTGTTTCCCCAAAACATCTTGTCCTGGCTCCTTGCTAATGATCTCTGAGGATGTGGGACGCATCACTGTCAATAACGGGCAGCTCGGCTAGACTGGACTGGCGTTTAACATGATTCTAATTGACTGTCGGGATGCACAATCAGCAAGTCTCTCCCCGGCGGCTTCAGGAATTCCATGACCGACCCAGAGGACCAGTTTCAAGATCTGCTGGCGGAAAAACAGTGTCTGATTTTTGTTTTGAGTTGTAAAAAAAAAAATCTGAATAAAAATATCTCTCCATTACTGTCTGATGGAAGATATGTTGTCCTGTTACACTGATTCCTTTGGGGCTAAATCAAATGTGAAAAACTAACCATTAAGCAGGCTGCTTGTGATGAGGCTGCGGCAGACAGGGGAGCAGCAGGCAGCAGTGTGAGGAGGAATGGGGTGTCTCCAGAGGAGAGGAGTGGGTTCCTGGAAGCCAGGGTGGCTCTTGTCTCCCCCTGGCAGATTGGTAAAAGGGTTCATGTCACAGGCATTGTATTTGTGTGGCTCTCTCTGTGTTGGGTAATTAAGGTTCAAAGGATAGGACAATACATGACCTTGAGCTGTAAATATTTTCTGTAAGCTGTTGTCTGTTTCAGCATGACACTTGACAGGTGTGTGTGTGTGTGTGTGTGTGTGTGTGTGTGTGTGTGTGTTGGGAGCCACAATGGGGACAGGCAGAGGAAAGGATGGGAATCATCCCGGACATCCATCAGTGGTCCCTGGGAACATTACCTTAAGTCCCTAGGGATGCTTACTCCTGCAGAATCCTAACCCCCACGTGTGCTGCTTTTGTTTGTTTGCTTGTACAAAGACCCCGAAGGCTCCTGTCTTAAAGGACTGGCACTCAGTGTGGGCCATGAAAAGCTTGAAACTTTTAAGAGGGGGAGCCTATTGTAAAGTCCTTAACCTCAAAGAGAATTGTGGAACACAATTTCATTTCCCTTCTTGGCCATGATGCGAACATTTTACCGCATGCTCCCTCCATGATGTAACACCACAGGCCCAAAGCAAGAGGAACAGTGGATCACTGCCTGAGACCTCTGAACTGCGAGCCAAAAGAAAACACATTTTTCTTTCCACAGGTTGAGTCCTTAAAACCTGTTAGTGGGACTAAAATGTGTCCAACACACACAATGTCCATTTACAGGGCATCTAGGATGCTGATCTTGAGCTAGGTACCATGGAAGGTAGCACAAGAGAAGGCCCCAGACCACTTCACAGCTAGGCTTCAGCAGGGCAAAGGTCAAGTTCAAAGTTCATCGACAAGCAGAATGTTGAAATGTTCCACAGGATTCTCCTTCAAGGTCAAATTCTAGTTAAACCTGAAATTTCAAGCCTTAGCAAGAAACAAGATGGAGGAGCCTCTGCACGGTCTTGCCCTGCCACACCATCACTGTTCCTTCCTCACGCTGTCTGGGAGCTCTTGTCTTGGATGCTTGGAGCTGCAGGCTTCTTAGGGTCTTACTGCTTTGTTGGTACCTGTGTGGGGTGTGGCTTCTGTCCTCATGCTACCTTCCCAGCAGAGCCCTCGGGTTCAGCTTCCTTCCCTTGGGTCCTGTTTCTTCCCCTCAGTGACAACTTGAATTTCTCCTCTCTTCCTTCTCAGCTTCTTCTTCTGTCCTTCCATCCTGGCTAGCTTCAGCTGTTGATTTGACGTGGCATAGAGTCATCTAGCTGAAGGAGTCTGTATCTGTATCGAGGAATTGCTAAGATCAGCTGGGCCTGCAGCAATGTTTGTGAGAGACTGCCTTGGCCAAGGATTGATGTAGAAGAGCCCAGCAAACCGTGGATGACACCATCACTTAGCAAGTAGTGTAGGCTGTTCAAGAAAGCTAGTGAGCCTGAGACTAGTGAGCCTGTAAGCAGCCTTCTTCCATGGTTCCTGCTTCAAGTTCCTGCTTGAGGTTTTGCCTTGACTTCCCTCAGTGGTGGAATGTGATCTGGAAATGTAAGCCAAACAAACTCTTCCCTCCCCAGGGTGTTTTGTTCCTGGTGTTCATCGCAAGAGCAGAATAAACCTAGAGCAGTGCCCCTTTGTCCTGTCCTTCTCCCTCTTCTCCCCTCACTTTGCTCTCCTTCCTTCTCTTGCTTACCCCCACCCTGGTGCTGAGAACAGGAAGCACACAGATGGACCCACAGCTGGTCAGGGCTGAGGGAGGGAGGGCAGAAACTGCCCACCCTCTACCATGGACACACCTGAGGCCTGGCTGTCGCTGTCGCTGTGCAGAACTCTATTGTGACAGGCGGAGGAACAGGTTCCTCGTGAAGCCTTGAGATTAGAATAGTTATTATCCTGCAAATGACTATAACTGTCTTTCATAACGGCAGCAGTGTTTGAGATGTGACTAGCCGTGGTCTGCAGGATAATGGTCTTAATAAATGGTGCCTCCAGCAGATGGTTGGGGACACTAGAGCCTATTAGTTTGGGACAGGACAATATAGTAATTTTAGTGAGATGCAGCCCATTCTTCTTCTGGAGGCTGCCCTCCCCAAAGAGTATATGCTTGTCATATTCTTCTTAATAGTACATTTTTCCTGATGATAATTTACACATTGTTAATCTGGTTTTGTTGTTGTTGTTGTTGTTTTTTAAATCATACTTCCCTTTTTCCCCCTTGAAAGCTTTGTTTTTCTGCTTGTCACTAGGCAGAGCCGGATCTCCAGCAAAGAGACAGAACCTCACCTGTCTGACAGCAAGCATGGCTGGTATTAACATACCCACCACAGGCACAGGCAGGCACCGGGCTGCCACAGAGCTAGTGTCCTTCCTCAGAGTGTCCAGAAGACAAAGTGTACTCCTCCGTCCTCAGGCAGACAGAACAGCAGTCCTCACCTATCTATTTCCTGTCACAGTTGAAGAGACTTCTAAACAACGAGGTGGACTCCTACCCAGGAGTCAGGTAGATGCGGTCCTCAAAGAAAGCAGAGAGACGGGAGGCTCAGGACCCTCAGAGGCTGAGAGAGCTGAGGTTGGGCCCAGGAGTCAGGGCTGGGGAGGGAGGGTGGGCTTGCAGAGCTTGAGGTGCTTCTGTCAGTCTCAGGCTGGCTATTGTGCTCATGTGTAGCTCACAGCCAGAGGGGTTTCCACGCTTTCTGCCAAGGGTTTCTTTTCTATGTGAACCTGGGTGTCTCTCTCTCCAGCCCCACTCTCCAGCTGTAGGAAAACCCTTCAGCATATGCTAGAACCAAGTAGAAGAGGACAGAGACATTATCAACAAACTCATGGGGAGGGCCAGGATCCCAAACATGTGCAGGGGCTTCCAGAAGCTACACTCGCCCATAACTCTGTGATCCCACTTCTGGGCATTTACCTAAAAGAACACAGAACAGGAGACCAGCGTTTGCAGATGCCCGTATTCAAAGCAGCGGTATTCACAGCGGCCAAAGATGGAAGCAATCCAGGGCCCATAAATGGATGAATGAATAAACAAAATGTGCTTGATTCATACAATTGAATATTTCTCAACCATAAAAAGAATGTAGGCCGATTTGCGTTACAATGTGGATGGAGCTTGACCACATTGTGCTGTCAGAAAGAAGTCAGAGGGAGAAGAGCACATACATACAGGCTTTCTGTCTGTACTGAGCCAGAAAAGGAAAAACCCACAGGACCAAGTGCTGCCTGCGGTTGCTGGCTGAATGGGCGCGCTTCCTCCTGGGATAACGCAAGCATACGAGACTATTGCTGGGTGACGTGCCCACAGCACCGTGAAACCACTAAATGCTGCTCAGCTGTACATTTAGAGATAGTTCCGTGTTAACTTGAAGGCTCAGAGTAAAGACCAAATGGAAAGAAGCCTGCGACTAAAGAGGAAAAGAGGGTGTAGGGAGGACTGGCTCTGCGCCCAGCTGCCAAGCAAGCATAGACTTCTTAAGAGCTGTGAATGAGAAAACTCTGGCCAGAAGTCTAATCCTGGACTCAGCTGCAAAGGGCATGGTCGCTGCCCATGCTCTGTCTGGGAGAAGGTTAAGCCCGGGCAGAGAGAGAACCACTGTGAGAGGGAAAAATGGCTGCCCGGGTAGGCGAGGGCTGAACTGCAAAACCACATCTCATCAGAGTTCCAGTGGGGAGTTTTCCAGTGTGGCCCATTTCACAGGACAGAAGCCATTTTAGATCCCACACCCCAGGAGCGGACTAAGGAGAAGCTGGAGCTGGGGAGGACTCTCTGGCAGTCCTAGCTCATCCGCCTGTCACCTCCTCGCCTCCTGCCGCGTGAGGGTTCCTGCTGGCTTGCTTTGAGTGCTGAAATCCGGAGTGGAAGGTCTTCTTTTGGAGAGAGCTATTCAGTCTGGAGATGCTTTGATGTTCTTTGTAATCCTTTGTGCCCCCAAATCAAATGGAGCTCTTTACAGCCAGGCTTGAAAAGCCCTAGTTCCGTTTCCTCTAGCTAAAGGGTTTCTCCCCAGTGTGGTTAGCACAAATCACTGTTGAATGGTGTACCGTCCAGGGCCCAGGCACTCACTATGAAGACGCACACGTGCAGACCCATTTACACATGGCCGCCTTTAAACCCCAGATGCACGTCTGCGGGTATTTATACGCACACGTACAGTATTCACTGGCCCCACGTCACCCCCACTTTTCCATTAATGAAATTATCTTCACAGAATTATTATTGTCACTAAACACTTGCCTGTCCAGCACCCCGTGACTCATTGTGGTTGCTACTGTTTTCCATCCTAGTGACTTTGGGCAGTCACTCAGGCTTGATGACTCAGTGCTCGGCTCCTGCCTATAAAGAGTGCTAGAATAAGATGCATTTTTTTTTATAGCCGGGAGAATGTTAATGGGTGTCAATAGGTTGCAGGAAGAAGCAGCCATGCGGATCTCTATCTGTCCCCGCAGCCTTTGCAAGAAAAGCTTTCTCAACGGCTCTGCTGCTTGAGCGGCAATTACGGAGACACTCTGCTGGGGAAGAATGCATTAATTAAATGCTTTCTAGAGATTTTTCAGGTTTATCAACCAAAAATGTCTGTATAAGCTCTCGGAGGAGGAGGGAATGAATAAAGCGCTTACAGCGCGCAAATCTCGGGTTTTAGCCAGACACAGGCTCCCTCTGCATCTTGGGCTGGCCTCAGCCTCAGTCCTGACCGGGAGAAGGGAAGAGGCCTCTCTGTGCCACTCACTCTGGGCACTGACCCCAGCACCAAAGCAAGGAAGAGGCAGCCGCCCCTTCACTGCAGTAGAACACCTGGCACAGACCTTTGGAGGCCTGGATCTGGAGAGCCCCAGAGACGGAGGTGGTATTTGTCTTCAGACCAGGGCAGTCTGGGAAGGTTGTGGAACCTTTAGGAAGTGAAATCTCACAGGGGCAGGTTGAGTCTTTGAGAAGAGACATGACCCAGAGGGGATAGATGTTAGAATCCAGACTCTTCTCTTTGTTTTTGCTTCCTGGAAACTGTGGCATCTCTGGTACGTTCTCCCACCTAGATGCACCAAGCTGCCACAGACTGGAGCTGGAGCAACCTTGACCCTGAGCTTGAATGAGTCTTTCCTCCCTATGAGCTGTCATGGCTGCGGAAAGCTGTCACACACCAGTGCAGGCTCCACAGTGTGCAGATGTATGAAGGCTGAGCTGACTCCATGACAGGCTTCAAATTGACAGCTCAGGAGACAAGGCCTAAATCTCTGTTTCCAAGAGCTGGGCAACTCCAGGCAACTCCTGCCCTCAGAAGCTGCCCCACTACCTGACCTGAGGCAAGGACAATGGGTCAGCAGCAGTTTCCAGACTTCCCCAGGAACGGTTTCCAGCCCCCCCCCCACCCTAGTAATGGAATGTCCCTAGAGATGGACAGGCCTGTGAGGTCACTTGGGTGTCTCTCTGTCTTTGTAATGGGAGACCCCAGCATGCTGGAATTCTGCAGAATAAAACCATCTTTGAGTTTACACACTATCTGAGTCTGAGGTCTCATTCTTCATTGAGCCATGACCCTTACAGATGGTGTTAGTTGGTAGTGACAGGAACTTAATTGAAGTCCCAGACTGTCTTTCACAGTGGCCCAGACTCCCATACCTGTCAGTTGGTGACAAACTTGAAGCATGTACCCAAGGCACCTATAAACACGAGGCCCAACACACAATAGGTGCTCTACTAACTCAGGAGTGAGTATCATGATTTCTGGGGGCAGATTGTTGGCTTTGAGAGGACAGGAAATGTGCAAGCCCCACCCATCCCTGATGCCTCGGGAATCATTACAATAGAGCCTCGGGTTGTATTGTTGATGGAGTGTTCACAGCTCTGACCCTCTTGATATCTATTGCTCGTGGCCTAAATGGTGGGTTTGGGGAGGGTCATAAGACAGAGATAGTGAGGGTGAGGAACCCTGTCCTGGGTGCGTGTAGCTGGCAAGTATAAAGGAGGGGTTTACGTGGGATGTGCTGCAGCTGGACACCAGGGTAAGGTTTGATGTTGTACAAGGTCATGTTTATGAGTGCTTGTTACACGGTTGGTGTGGCTTGAGTGTTTTCACGGTAAATGCATTTCTGCCTCCTCACCTTCCCCCACTCAATAGGTAACTGGCTGCCTATAAAATCAGCAGGATTGACAGCCAGGATCTCCGTTCCTGCTGGTATCATTTAATCCTTTGTCCTACCTACCCCTAACCCTGCGTCTGCAGAGGACTTTATGGCCACCATTGGTCCCTACCCCAGCTGGGCAAAGCCTTCGTGAAGAGCACTGAGTCTCCAGCACTAACCCTCTACTTCTTTTCCTCTGCTTCTTGAACCACCAGATCACTTCAGAGATGGGAGACCACATTCGTGGGGCTGTGGTTTGTGGCTGCCGGCAAAGCTCCACTTAAGCCAGGCAGCCTCTTACAGCAAGATGAAAGCCACCCAGGAGAGGCCGCTGGCCTCCACACACATGTCAGGGATAATTGCCATGAAGTGCTGTGTAAGCAGTTCGCATGGGAAGTGGGCGAACAGGAGTCAGCAGCTTCGTTCCAGGGCTGGGAGGCAGCCCGTCTCTTTCCACGCCAGACACAGTGTGGATGGATGGGCTGGGCTGAGGCCTTGGCATGACTTCTGTGCTCAGCCCTTTGGTGTGCAGTCCTTCCCTGAGCCCTGTGGCTGAACTTGGCTTTGCTCCAGACACTTCACTCTCTGCATGGCTGAGGAACTGAGGGCCCAGGTTTGGGGGGAGAAGGGGGCAGGTGAAGGGGCTGCAGCTGCTGCCTCACAGAGAACCTGGCTGTTCTTCAGGCTGTGAAATGGATTGCAAGACCTCAAACCAGGGCGGAGCTCCAGTGGACAGTGGTTGACATGGCCCTGGGCTTAGAGGACAATGGTTTGTTTCTAGTTTATTGAGGTCATCTAGTGGCTGGACTGGCAGCTGATGGCTTACAGCTCTGGAGGCCGTAAGTCCAAGGTTGAGCTCTGGTGGAGTTCGTTCTCTCAGACACTGCCTCCTGACTCACTCCAGCTGTGGGTGGCTCTGGCTGTCTTTGGAGTTCATTTGGTTGGGTGGCACACAGTCCCATCTCCCTGGTCATGGCACACAAGAAGTTGCTCCCCTCAATAGCAGCTGTTGAAGGCAGTGACAGTTAAGTTTGTAAGACAGTTCCTCCAACAGCTGTTTTACTCCCAAATCTCTGTAACCAATCCTGCCTCCAAGGGCACCTGGAATGGCTTCCGTTTTCCTGACAAAATCTGGGTCTAACTGTTCTAGTCACTACATGAGACATTATGACATATTTGTAAAGACAGCATGCCACGTCCTCGCAGCGGTGGATTATGGGAAGTATGACAGGAATCCTAACGTCGTGATTTCTACTATGTCAAAAGGAGTTACACTGAGCGAAAGATGAAAGTGTAGTCTGTAGTGTTGATATGAATATGATAATGATGTTAAAGACGGAGCTGTGGTAAACACACTTTTCCATTTTCTCATCATCTTGTCTGCATTTTAAGAATGCTATTTGATAGGTAAGTGTTGCTTAAATCATTGAAAAATAACTTGTTAAACAAAAGAAGAGTTTGTGTGCCAAGTTCCCAGCCAATAGTCTCACGTTAGTCACAGGTCTCTCACTTCCAACCCAGCTAGCAATTTCTGCCATAAAGATTTGGGGGTGAGAAGAACTGGAGACAGGAGCTATGAACAAACTGAGCTTCTCCTGCTGAGAAAACAACAAAGTAGGAGATCTGCTTGGCAAGAGAGCCTCTTCTATGGTGCTTGACATCTGAGGAGATGTACAGCAGGAGCTGGAGAGGCAGGGCTAGAGAGATGGCTTGGTGGGTAAGAGAGCTCGCTGCACAGTCATGAGAAGTTTAGGTATTGGCATCGACATAACAAGCAGGCATCCAGCACATGCCTGTAACCACATCTCAGAGTGGGGCAGAGACAGGAGAATCAGTGGGGCTTGGTGGCCTCCAGCCTCATCAAGAAAATGTGAGCCTCAGGTACAAGGAGAGACTCTGCATAAAAGGAATAGATAGTAGACAGAAAGTGATACCTGACATCCTCTTCTGGATCCTGCAGGTGACATATGCCACTGCAAGACTCACAGACATATGCACAAAAGTAGATAGATGATAGATTAGATGGATAGATAGATGATAGATAGATGGATAGATAGATGATAGCTAGTGGATAGCTAGACGGATAGCTATATGGATAGATACATAGGATTAAGGTAGGAAGAGAGGTGGTGGTGGGGGGATTAGTTTTCCTGTCAAAACAAGCTAGGGTCATCTGGGAAGAAGAACCCTGCTACGAAAGTGCTTCCTTCAGACAGATCTGCTCACAAGCCCATGGTGCATTTTCTTGATCGACAATTGATACAGGAGAGTGCAGCTCTCTGTGATACACATAATGCCTGTGCAAGGGATTCTGGGTTGTATAAAAAAGCAAGCTAAGTGAACCAGGAGCACAGTCCAGTGAGCAGCCTCCTCCTTGGCCTCTGCTTTAGTTCCTGCCTTGAGTTCCAGCCCTGACGTCCCTTTAGGATTGACAACACACGCTATAAGGTGAGTAAGCGCTTTCCTTGGCGTGCTGCTTATCACAGCAGTAGACAGCAAACCAGGACAGAAGCTGAGAAAGGAATGAGGAAGCAGAGGTGGAGAAGCCAGCCTGGGTCATGGCATGGCTGTTGGGCCTTTATGATGTCATGAGCTTCCTACTCATGATCTTCCTACTCAAGATCATGGGCCAGGACTCAGAGGCTCTGCCTGGTCCAAACCTCGGTCTAGTTACAGACCTTGAGTGGGTGGGTCCAGCATGCTGGCCTTGGCTATGGTCTAACCCAGTGCCAGGTAAATAAGGAAGGCAGACAGACAATCAACACAGGATCCAGTGAACCAACTACAGAGTAAGGACCAGCCACTCAGGCAGGAGATCTGCTCCAGACAGTTCCCTAGCCAGTGGGCTGTATGGGGCTCCTGAGTATGGGCAAGTCAGAAGCACAAGGAAAGTCTGGTCACAGCTTTACTGAGCATCGTAAGCAAGATCCATGGCTAATTCTCTGCGGAGATGACCCTAGAAAGTGCATGCCTATTTACGTTGGCCCCGTGACATCGTCCATGTTCTGAAGACATGGGTTCAAGTCCTTCTCCTTCCTGAAGCAATGGAATTAGTTTTTATCGGCTCACAATGGGGGTGTCTGTCTTTTCCCGTGCAGGGTTTTGCTGACTGCCAGTGTTCCTTCTCTTCTTTTCTCTGCCCCAGAAGGGGGTTCAAGGCCCATAGGGTGATGGAGCCACAGGAAGAAAGGGTGCAGGCTGCCCACCACCAGAAAGGAGAGGTGGACAGGACAGTGGATTGACAACTGCACAAAAAACAAACAACCACATCTCTGCCTTAAATCCCCACTGGTGTGGACAAAGACCTCTCTCGTGGGCTTTAGTTTAAACCATTCTCCAGAACTACGATTCTGGTTCCAAGGTTCAAGTGTTTGAGATTCAAAAGTTAACTTGGAGAACTTCCATACCAGCAGACACACACGTGGCGGTACGTGTGGTTCCTTGGTAGGGTGCATACGTGGGGGTGGAGTATGAGCAAGAGGAAGCTGCGAAGCAGCTGACACGCCACACACAGGCCCCTTTTCTGCTAGAGATCACCACCGTGCACAATCGGTCGGGCAGATGGGAATCCAAGGGAGCTCGGTACCTCCCAGGCAGTAGTCACCACAGAGAAGGCTAGGTGACGGCCGGAGGGACTGCAGCCATGTGTGCAACACTGTGCATTTAGCATGCAGCACAGACTCCTGGGGCTCTGACCAGGCTGGCTGGCTGGCTGTAACGTAGGATGAGAGGGCATGGGGCAGAGATCACAGAGGCGTGGAGATCCCCCGCTCCTTCTTGAGCTGGATGGCAGAGGAATGGGAGCCACACGCAGCTGGAGAGAAGGGTTGAGGCATCAATATGGGCACCCATGTAACACACTGACCACCCAGCACACTCCTGTAATGACAGCTGGAGGATTCTCAGGGAGACATAGTACATCTGCCTCCCATGAACTTGCCAGTGCCTATGAGTCTTTGCATCCTGAGTCCCAGGTGCTTTATCGGCATCTGTCCTGGCTCCTGGCTCTGTTCCACCTCCTCCCCTTTCTTCCTGGGTGATCTATGCAGTCTGGGGTCTCTCACCCCCATGCCAAGGCCCTTAGTCAATCTAAACAGAACCTGAATCTCCCTGCAGTCTGGGAAGGTGTTGACCACGAAAAACAACCAGGGGAAGCTATTGCCCAACAAGGATGCCAGCACCAGAGGCAGGAGCATCGGTCCAGCGATGTCATTTCTAGTACAGATTCAGTTACAGACTCAAGATCTGTGCAAACTCCTTATCCCTCTGGACCACAGTGCCCTAGAGGGGAAGGGAGGGGGTTGGACCAGTCCCTAGAGCTCTACTGTGGAGGATTCAGAGCAGGATAGAGAAGAGAGGGGTCTAGCCTTTGTGATCATTGGGCCGTTGTCAGCCATGGGACCCTGAAGAGTCCAGAGCAAGTTGAGGGGCTGGGCTATGGAGCCGGGATTTGATCTTGTTTGACATCTGAGCCTTATTTTCCTCGGTGAAATGAAGGATCAACAGTACCTGCCCATGAGCATTGTGGGTATGAAACAACATTGTGAGAGATGGTGGATGGACACAGAGGATTCATAGAGGGTGCCCTGGCCTCTGCTGTCTCCACAGAAAGCAAAGCTGTGGTCACCCCTGTGAGCCATTTCCCAAGTGCCTTGTCAGGTTCTGAGTCGGCCTGGACGCTGACCACAGAGGCCTAGTGCTGTTTCAGACATGGTAGGAAGAGAAATATGGCTCTAGACAAAGTTCCCTTCCTTAGCCCCGGTTCTTTCCTGGGGCAGAAATGGAAGCATCCATGACTGGTTTAGAAGCTGCAATAACACTGGATCATAGGAATCAGGGTAGTGCCCGGTGGTGTGCTCCGGCTGCTATGGCTTCCAGGAGACTCAAAGCCATGTTTCTCACACCCAGTTATCAGAGACCAGGCTGTGTCCATCAGCTTCCATGTCTCTGTGACCACGACACCTGAGGGACAGCTTAAAGGAGTAAATATATCTTTGCTCTTGGTTTTAGAGGCATCAGTTCATCATGGCAGAGAGGGATTGGCAGAGTAAAGCAGTTTATGTCATAGTGGTAAAGAAAAGGAGAAGGAGCCAGGGACGCCATCCTCCCGAGACTCACCAATGACCTACTTCCTGGATGCAGCTATCTCTTCCCTCCTAAAGTTTCTAAAACCTCCCCAAATAGCCCAAGCAACTGGTGACCAAAAATTCAAAACACAAGCCAGCAGGGGACATTTAGCTTCCAAATGACAGTAACATTTGTCCCTTGAACATCCTGGCTCATTGCATAGCCTGCCAAAACCTTTCTCCTGAAATGTACGCACACACACTGTGCAGGATTGTGTAAGCCTGTGGGGATGGTCAGCGTCAGAAGGCCTGTGGAAAGGGCTCGCAAGCACGCCCACAGCTGATGCCCAGATCGTCGGAAGTGAACAGCGCTTCAAAGCTGCCTCAGGGTGCTGCTCTTTGAGCCTTGGCATTCTGATGTCTTCCATGGTTGCTTTCTGCTCAGTTCAGTATCAATCTGTCCACAGAGGTGGGATCATCGCAGCGTGGCTGTGCTGGACAGTGGGAAGGAATTGGGGATAGATGCTGGTATTGGAAGCCAGACTGGCCTGCAGAGGGAGGAGGGGGTAGGATGTAGGCTCTGTCCCTTCCTGCTGAGGACAGAGAAAGGATGCTCTTTCCTGCTAGGAAAACAAACTGCAAACCTGACACTTTCCAGGCAGCCAGTCACCAGGGAGAGGGTAGTCAGGTGGCATGAGAGGGGGAGGAGGCTCTTGGTCAAACAGGAAGACCAAATACAGGGCAGCGACAAAGACAGTGCCAGTTGGGCTAAGATCACACTGTCTTTATTTTATGCTGTAGACCCTCAGCTGAGTGAGGTTGGGAGCATCTTCCCCCGTGGTTGTGCGAGTCAGGGTCTGTGCAGGGTGCTGGGCTTATGGCTGTAGTACTCCTACACATGTGAGCCCAAGCACACAGCATACCTACTGTGTTCCTACAAGTGTGTGACTCTCAGACATCTGGGATGGACTTAGGGACCATGAGCAGATCTCAGTGGGCACTGTCCTACCCTACTTTCCTGTCAACCCAGGGCACTTCCCAAACACCAGTTCTATCTCAGAGGGAGCAGACAAGTGGGAGAAAGGTCACATGATTCTCCCAAAGTTCTTAGGGTTTCTCCTGCTGCAATGAAACACCATGACCAAAAGCAAGTTGGGGGGTGGGAAGGGTTTATTCAGCTTACATTTCCATATCGTAGTTCATTATTAAAGGAGGTTAGGGCAGGAACTCAAACAGGGTGGGGGCCTGGAGGCAGGAGCTGATGCAGAGGTCACAGAGGGATGCTGCTTACTGGCTTGCTCTTCATGGCTTGCTCTGCCTACTTTCTTATAGAACCCAGGACCACCAGCCTATGACGTCACCATCCACAATGGGTTGGGCCCTCCTTCATCAATAACTAATTAAGAAAGTACCCTACAACCAGATTTTATGAAGGCATTTTCTCAGTTGAGGTCCCCTCCTCTCAGACGACACTAGCTCACGTTGAATCTACATAAAGCTATCCAGCACAAGGGTAGATGGCACAAGGCAGACTTGAACTCAGGGTAGCTTGACTCCAAAATCCTAAACCCTCAGCTGCTGTGTGTCCCAACACCAAGTGGCCAAGTCTCCATCAAAGAAAGACCATTATCCTGCTTTGCAGGTGTGTTTCTAACTTACCTCTGCAAAAAGCAGGACCGGCTTTTAGAAGCGATAGAGAGTGCAGGACCGACTTTTAGAAGCGATGGAGAGTGAGGCCAGGCCTTGGGAGCGTCTGGTGCTGCATGTTGGTTGGCATCAGAATCTCCAGATGGAGAAGAGGAGACATTCCGGGACCTTTCATGGAAACTGTTATTTTTAAAGCTGTTCATTTAGTTTGTATGTGTATAAGTCTTGGGGGCTCTGCTCTAAATGCCCCACACTCTCAAGCAACAATGGGAACCTTGGCATAAATGTTGAAACTGAGGGTCATGTCCTATAATTATCTCACCAATGTGAACTGGCTGAGCAGGCTGGGCAGCCCCGTGTGCACCTTCACCTGCTGTGAACAGGCATGGGCCTAGGCGTTGTTGATACAGAGGTGAATTCTTGTGGTTTCTCTTGTTACTGAGTTTGCACACCAGTGACACAAATCCAGGGTTAAAGAGAACGGATACAGAGTCCCTAGATGCTTAGGGTCTGTATCATCATAGACTCTGGGGATGCTAGGGTACCACACATCATCACAGATGCCTGGGAGTCCTCAGCATCACTGAATGCTTGCTCAATATTAAAAATAACATGAGATGCTGGGGGTAGATGCTGGGGTAGCACACAGCACTCCACTTACTAGAGACACTGTGTAGACTGTTTTACATCCTGGACATCACATGCTGGGATGGTGCACAGCATCCTGGGTGTCTAGCAGTAGGGACAACTTTTGGATGGAGAATGGCAGGTCCCTGTTGAACCGTGAACCTTTCCCATGGAGCCTAGCTTCAATCACTGGGCTGGATCTAACCCTGTCTGATATCTTGCTAGTCAGAGACAGAGGTTGTGGGATCATGGCCTACCACCTGGTGGTTCGATGATTGACTATGTGGACTGTGACCCAGACAGTCTGACTTGCCCATGGCTCACATCCAGCCTGCCAGTCAGAGCAGGACCCAGCCTGTGATCTTGAACAGACCGCATTGACGGCATGACAGGGTTCCGTGCAGGAATGGAGGGTGAAGAGCTTGTAGACAGCTCTGTTGAACTGCATGCTGGGGGCACTGAGCCGTGGACTGGCTGCAGGGTTCACGGTCAAGATCCCAGGCTGATAGCCGGTTAGCTCTCCCATGGCCCTGTGGGGATGAGGGAGGCACTGAGTTTGACAAAAGATCCAAGTGTGGGTAAGCAAAGGGCTGGGAGAAAGTGTCAGTCCATAGTTGTAGAGAAAAGTAATTGGGGTCGGGGTGTCTAGGGTTAACTGTGCCTTTAAGGTCAGCATTTGTAACAGTGACCTTGGCTTCTCAAGGCAAGGAAGGGATGACTAGTTACCTTTTCCCAGAGACCCCTTGTAGAAGATGCCTCTACTGGTCAGAGCCAAGGAGAAGTGAGTGAAGGGGTGGGGGAAGGGGAAGGTAGGCCATCCAGCAGCAATCCCCAAGGTGAGGCAGAGAGCTCTGAGAGAAGACAATCAGGGAGAGTTAAGTGAATTGGTGGCACCCAAGACACCCCATCTCAGACATGGCTTAAGGGTCTGGTCCTGTCTTAGCTGTCGGTGACAGTCTTCCCCGCACCCTCCCCCGCCTTCCCCGAAGCCTACTGTGTCTCAGAAGGCACAGGGGCAGTTTCAGCCAGGACACCAGGGACTTTCACACCACTGAGTAGAGGCAATGAGCACTCTCTTTACTTCCTAACTCTGTGTTCTCCACAGTGGGTTAAGGAACCAAGGATTCAGTGTGGTCGTACGCACTTGGGAAGCCGAGACAGGAGACTGGCTAGCTCACAGCTAGTTGCTACATAACATGACCCTGTCAAGTAAGTGAATATATACAGTGCTATATCATTGTATTGACTAGTACTGGGACCTGACCCACTTCTAGCTGCCTCTCGATGCCCCAGCACCACTAGCTCCAGTGATGTGTTTGAAAGTCTGACCTTTGGTTTCAGCTAGCAGAGGCAACCCGATCTGGCCTGATCTGGTTTCCTCTGTGTTGCTGTGATAGAATGCTGTGACCAAAACCAACTTAGAATGGAGAAGGTTCACTTGGCTCACACTTGCAGATAGCAGGCCATCACTGAGAGAAGTCAGAGCAGGAACGGAGGCAGAAGCCCTGTGGAATACTGCTTGCAGCCTTGTGTCTGGTTCCCTCATAGGCGTGTGCTCAGCTGCTCTTTCACAGCCTAGGACTCTTGCCTGGGATGGTGCTAGCTACAGTGGGCTATGCCTCTTCTATCAATTGGCAATCCCCCACAGGTATGCCCACGGGACAATCTGATCTTGCCAACCCTTCAGGTGATACCCCCTCCTCAGGTGACTGGAGGTTGTGACAAGCTGATTTAAAGCTAAGTAGGATACTCTCAAAAGGTGAGCAGTGTACAGGGAACATGACTACAATGATAGTTTTCTCTTGTTATTTTTATCACCTCCAAGTGATCCCTAAAGGGGCATAAGGCTAGATAAGACCCTCACATATGTGGGGTCCTGGGCATAAGGTTAGATAAGACCCTTACACGTGTTGAGTCCTGGGCATAAGGCTAGATAAGACCCTTACACGTGTTGAGTACTGGGCATAAGGCTAGTGTGACCCTCATATGTGTGTGGTATTGGGCATAAGGCTAGATATAACCCTCACATGTGTAGGGTACTGGGAATAAGGTTAGAAATGACCCTTACGTGTGTGGGGTCCTGGGCATAAGGTTAGATTTCACCCTCACATGTGTGGGGTCCTGGGCATAAGGTTAGATATGACCCTTACATGTGTGGGGTCCTGGGTATAAGGTTAAATATGACCCTCACATGTGTGGGGTCCTGGGCATAAGGTTAGATATAACCCTTACATGTGTGGGGTCCTGGGCATAAGGTTAGAAATGACCTTCACGCCAGGCGGTGGTGGCGCACGCCTTTAATCCCAGCACTTGGGAGGCAGAGGCAGGCGGATTTCTGAGTTCAAGGCCAGCCTGGTCTACAGAGTGAGTTCCAGGACAGAGAAACCCTGTCCCCAAAACAAAAAAAAAGAAATGACCTTCACATGTGTGGGGTACTGGGCATAAGGTCAAATTTGACCCTCACATATGTGGGGTACTGGGCATAAGGTTAAATATGACCCTCACATGTGTGGGGTCCTGGGCTATGTTCAGATTAGGAAGCTCGGCGCTGGTTAAGGAGGGCTCTCTGTTGTCATTATTGTTTGTAGGGTGAGCGACAGTTGACTGAATTCATGACCAGGAAGCATGAGTGGGGGGAGATGGGTGTGGTTGTGGGTGGAGCTTTGCAGAGAATCCTGGGATGGATACACAGGGAGTTGAGCTTTTGTGAAAAGAAGATGCAGGAAACCCCAGCTTCTTTGAGTAGAGTGGGGAGCAGTGTGGGTACTCAGGAACAGTAGCTCACCAAGGGTGGGGAGCAATGATTTTGAAGGATGGACGGGCCAGGAAAGAGAGGAGAATGCAACTAGAGTGGACTTCTCTCATTGTTCTGAGGGGTACCCAACCCCAAGCCTGGGGTGAGGCCAGTGGAGGAGGTAACTCACACAGGACGGGGACTCTGAGAGACACCTCAGTGCAGTGGGATCCCTGGGTGGACTATTGGTGTTCACAGGAGGTGACAATGGTGTGTGGTCCCTGGAGGGGGAGGTATGGTTGCTCAGGGGTGGGAGCCTGGGCTACTAGTGGTCAGGATGGGTCTCTATCCTGTGTTACTCTTGCTGGAGTTTCAAGGGTGGAGCAAAGGTGGGTCAAGAAGCTTAGTAGCCTGAGGCTGAGTCTTCATTCAGAAGGCTGACAAATCCCTGGTGACTCGGATTGAGGCTGGCTGTGTGCAGCTCTGGTGCCATGTCACACAACTCTCTGGACAGATGGGCAGTGTGGCACTTGTCATCACAGTAGGCTGGACAGACAACAAATGCTGTGGGCAGCCCTGGCAGAAAAACAGATGTGTTACCCGCTGAGTCAGACCCACGTGAACCCTGAGAACTTGACCAACCCAGGCCAGGGTTGTAGACTGTGGTAGCCAATGACCATCAGGACAAGAGAAAACATGTGTCCCCTGACAGTAGGTCTGCTGGGACTCATGGCCTTTTGGTCCACACCCTCCCTGACCCTGGCTCTAGTCACCTGGTGTGAAGGAGCTTAGCATTATGAACTGGGCCTATGCTTGGAATGGTGTGCAGGGGAGGGTGTGCTATGTGGCAGAGAGCTGCATGCCTTGAGTTAAGCGGGATGCCTCTGGTTGCTGCCACTGAGCAGCCTCCCTCCACGAGGATGTTTAGCATACAGTAGGCTACCAGCCTCCCTGCTGAATCTGAGTTATGCCCCTGCACTTCCCATAGGAGGTGGCCGGCCCTTAGCTCAGCCAGGCTCCTGCAGGACATTTGCCAGCAAGGAAGGAAGAGATGAGGAGAATAGAGCATCTTGGCTCTGCCTGGGGAAATGGATATGGAATGAAAGCAAACATCATGGCTCTCCTGCCTTTGGCTGTGACCCTCTGGGACCCTTCCATGTCTTCAAGTGACCCAGGAGTGGACCTCAGAGATGATAATTGTGATAGCTAGGTTTTTAAATTTTTTATATCTAGGTTTCCTCTCTCTCTCCCCTTTTTGTAATTATCAGCTTGGCACAGGCTAGAGCCACCCAAGACAAGAGCCTCGACTGCAGAGCCATCCAGGTCAGGTTGCTGTGCTGTCCCTCAGATTGTATGTGGATATAATACTCCGGGGCCGCGGTTAAGGGCTAAACAGAGACCTAAGGGTGGGACCCTGGTCCTGCCAAAAGAGGTGCCAGAGGTCTCTAGGTCCCTTGGGGATGAGGGAAAGCAGCCATCTACAGAGTAAGACACAGAAGACACCGGACACGGCTGGCACGATCACCCAGACATGGGCTTTTAGCTTCCAGACTGTGAGAGGACAGTGGTCCTTGTGCCAAACATCCGCCTGTGGTGCCCTGCTGTGGTTCAGAGATGATTCATGCCCAGTGGGAGGGAGTTAACCCACAGTCTTGCCTCCCTGGTAGCCAGGAACTCAGTGCCAGGAGCTCCCTCCTTGGTACTTTTGTCTTAAGAGCCATTGAGCATCCCTGGATGGCAGTTTCATCAGGCTCTGCAGAGTCATGCAGTGAGGCCGTTCTTCTGTGGCTGGCTCTGTTTGTCTCTGACAGCTCAGGACAGTAGTCTAGGTGGGTAGGTGTGAGGAGGACATGACTGGAGCCTTTTGGTCTTGCAACCTAAGGGACAAGTTACCATTGAGGACAGGTAATGGCACCCAGGCTGCTTTCTGACTTCAGGTACCCAAGCTTGCAATTCCCCCTGTGTGTTGTTTTGATCTGGGCATCTCCATGGATACAGGCAGCCATGGGCCCACATGCCCTGAACAAACCCTGCCTAGAAGCTCTATTGTGCCCTGCAGAGGGATGCTTCAGGCAGCGACTGTGAATCCTCACTGTGGGCTTGCCTGGATCTAGACCCACCAAGGAATCACATGGAAACACACAGAAGCACACGGAAGTACGCGGAAGCACACGGAAGCATACCCAAGTTGTGACTGTGAGGGAGTTTCCAGAGAGGATTAACTGAGGAGAGAACACCCCCTGGGGTTTGGCCGACCCCATTTTAGGGGATGGGAGTCCACAAAGATAAAGCTAGCTAAAGACGACCTTCATGGCTCTCTGCCTCCTGAGGGTGGGTGCGATGGGATCAGCTCCACCATGGTCTTGTCACTATGAGTACCATGATGACTGTGCTCTCGGGCTGTGACCCTGGTTAAATCTTTCCTTTGGCCAAGCATCTTGTCACAGCCACAAGGAAAACAGCTAATGCAGCAGTCATCCTCGACGGGCTTCCTGATCTCGGGCTGTCAAGGAAATGGCGTGTTGGCAGACACACACTCGGTGAGGCCTTCCTGCTCCTGTGGGCTTCCCCAGAGAAGTGGCCTCTTACTTTCGAGCATTTTATTCGACAAATATTTACATTTCTGGTGTCTGTACCTGGGCCAGTTTCCAGAAGCCGGGGAAGCCGAGGAGCTGCCAGCGACATCTGTGGTTTGTGTTGCTTCTTTCTTGCTGGGGGTGGTACAGTCTACTCATAGACAGGAAGACAGATGTTTATGAGAAAATAAAACAGGGTGCGTCGGTGGTGAGGAGGAGGAGCCAGGGGCTGCTCCTTAAGGTGGGGGAGAGTTGAGTTGTTTCATGGATATCAAGGGAAATAAAAACCTCAACAACTGCATGAAGATGATCAGGTTGGGGGTATGCAGGTAGAGAGGAGTCCTGCGGAAGTCCTGACTTGGAGCTGACCATGCTGTTGTAGATCTCAGCCTATGAGGTGAGAGGAGCAGAATGCAGAGCCCAGGAGGGAGGCAGGGCCAACCCTGTGGGCTCTTGGGCCAGCTGAGGAACTTAAAACTCAGGACAGACAAAGCTCTGGAGGATAGAATCGACTCCAGAGGAAAGGGAAGCTGGCTTTCCAAGAGGGTGGATACAGAACCAGCGTCCACCCTCTGCCCATACCCCACCATCTGATGGTTTAATCACGAACTCCACCTTTGACCTTACTTTTGCTTAGCTGTGACCGTGTCTGACTAGAAGACAATTTGAGATAGGATTTGTCTTGGTTTATGATATTGGTCTTGGGGTAAGCTTGTAGCCAGGAAGGCAGAGAGGTTCTCCCTGTAGTAGCTGGTGTTGGGGTTGTGGGGGAGGGGCCTTGAGGTGGTAGGGTAGGGAAGCGCTTGGCTTCTCATGACAACAGGCCAGAAAGCAAAGTACAGAGCCACGCCAAGCAGGGCAGGTATCAATCACCTCCGAAGGCCCTTTCCCACAAACTGACTACCTATGAAAGTTTCTGCAACCTCCAAAAATCCAAGAGGAGAAGGATTCAAAACATAGGCTGTCAGACATTTTGGATTCAAACCAAACTGCTGCTCTTCAGTTTCTTGTCTCTCCCTGGCCCAGACCCTCATCTTTTTACTTCTTGAATTCTAGTTGCAACAGTGTAGCCAGACAATACCCTTCTTGTCTCAGAATTTTTCCGTGGCTTCCTCAAGCCTGCAGGTGGCCTGCAGGGATAGTGTTGCTGGTACCCCTATACTGTCCGTCTACCCTTCAATCCTTATGGCCACTCTGACTTCCAGGGGGAGGGTGGAACACTGGTCAGTCTACCTTCTTGATACTCCCACCCTTGATCGCCCACCCCAAAATTTCCCCACTTGACTTTACTTCATGGCGGTTACTACCTTTTCGATGGTGTGTGCTGAAGCACAATATGGCAGCCTTTACTCAGGGCCTTTAGCAGGTGTGCCGTGACGGGGTCTTGCAGGGACAAGGGAGACTGAGCTTGGCTCAAGGCATAGCTCATGCAGTGGGAGTTCCCACCAGAGCTGTCTGATTGGTGTGTAGAGTCACCAAGGGGAGGTGCCAGGGTCACCAAGCTCACAGGGTTCCTGCTGAAGGCAGATCTGGGGATACCAGATCTGGGGTGAAGAGAAAGAGGCACTCTGTTAGATAAAGTACTGTGTTCCAGCTACCACCATCTTCAAAAGTCACAGCTAGGGGGCGACCCAGGACCAAGTGGATATGAGAAGGGGTGCAAGTGCCCTCTGCTGGGCCCTGGGAAGGTAAGAATTGATGTTTATATGGCATGGGGCCCTCAGGGACAGCAGAGGAGTGATAATTGCCTTTTGCTATGGTAGGCTGGGAATGCCTGGGCCTCACAGAGAATTTGTCTGGGGGCCAAGTATCTAACCAGCCGTCTGAAGACTCTTAGCCAACCTCACCACAAACCCTAGCCTGTGTCCTGGGAGGCTTCAGGGAGTCTCCATGTTTGTTGTAAGCTATGCCAAAGTTGTCCTCTGTACAAAGTTGGCCATGGATGAGTCCCCAAGTTGAGCTGGGGAAGTTTCATCATGTTGCCTAGGGAACAGAATACAGCTTCCCCCACACTTAATTCACAGCTATCTTTCAATTTTCTTCTATGGACTGTATTTTCACTGTGATTTCTCCCTGGTCCTCCTGACCTAATTCCAATTTACTTTGTGGGATTTTCTTATTTTCTCCAGTCTCTGACTCTGATACATGAGGCTGTTTTATCACAGGGCGATTTTAATCTTCATGCAGAGACTTTCCGTGGTTTCCCATTTTCTGGGTTTCCTTTGAGTTTCAGCCAGGGCCTGTGCGAGGCGCCTGGACTCCTCTGGCTCTTTGTTGAATTATTCAAGTTTCTTCTTTGGTATTCTCTTTGTGTTGGTCCATGAGCTTTCTTGCCAGAGGGATAACTTGTATGGTGAGCTGATGGCCTACTGAGTGTCAGGTACAGGTGGCATTGTGGGAAGAAGCTGAGTGTGTACAGGTTTGCCCAAGGGGAGTCTCTGTCAGCAGGGCCACAGAACACTCACGGGATCTAAGACACAGATACAAACACTGTAGGCAATAGTTGCCTGGATGCTTTGAAGGGAGAGTCCTAAACAGACAAGTAGCAGTGAGCACATGGATTTTTCAGTGTAGTGGAGAATCCAACAGTATTGACATTTCATTCATTGAGCCAAAAAGATTTTACTAGGTATTGTTCTCTGTATTGGGAAAATAGCAAGGGAGTCAAACAATGGTCCATACACCTTCTATCTATTAATCCACTCATCTGTATGTCTACCCACAGGCCCTCTGTCCTACAATCCATGTATGTATGTATGTATGTATGTATGTATGTATCCATCATCCATCCATCCACCTATCTAGCACAGTCTTAGTTACATTTCTGTTACCACAACAAAATACCATGTCTAAGGCAATTTGCAGAGAGGGTTCCAGAGGGTTAGTTCATGACTGTCTTGGCAGACAGAGATTATGGCAGCAGGCAAATGGGCATGGTGCTGAAGCAGTGGATAAGTGCATATACTCCTACTCACAAGGTGGAAGCAGAGATGAGGGAGGGAGGGAAGAAGGGAGGGAGGGAGGGAGGGAGGGAAGGAGAGACCGAGGTATGGAAATGGCACGGGCTTTTGAAACCTCTGAGTCTGTCACCATCAATGCATCTCCTACAATATGGCCACATCCCCTGATTCTTTCAAAAAAAATCCTTCATTCAAACCTCCACAGTCACTCATCATTCACCTACCTACTTACTCAACCACACAGCTTCCACTTACCAACTTTTCATCCATCTATCCATCTGACCCATCCATCCATCCATCTATCCATCCATTCATCCATCCATCCATCCATCTATCATCCATTTATCCATCCATCCACCCATCATCTACCTCTCAATAATCCATTCATTGATCTATCCAATTGACTCATCTGTCCATCCATCAGTCCACCCATCATCCATCCATCCGTCATCTATCTACCCATTCATCAATCCATCCATCATTCTTCTACCTGTCAGTCCATCCTTTATCTATTCATCTTCCACCCATCCATTAATCCATCTATTAACTCATCATCCATCCACCCATCAGTCCATCTACCCACCACTCATCCACGTACTAATCCATATTGTACCTTCATACCACATACCTAATCTATCAGTCACCACTCATCAATTCACTCTCTCATTCTTCCACTTAACTACCCAGTAGCCCATGCAGCCACCCATCTGACCATTAACCATGTACTTATCATCTTTTCATACACCCATCCATTTACTCAACTCACCCATCTGTGCACTGTCTAGTATACATTTACCCATCAACCTATCCATCTAGTCTCCCATTCATCCATCTCTCCATTCATCTACTATTCTATCCACACACCCATTCATGCATGCATCCATCTGTATGTCTATCTGTCACTCCTCCATCTATCCATACGTCATTATCCACCTATCTGTCTGATCATCCTTCTACTACCTTTACAGTATATATTCTTTCATGTGACCTGGATGTAGTTGCAAAATAATAGAGCTTTTTTTTTTTTTTATGAGTGACATAGGTGAGATTAGCTTATGATAAACAGTCAAATAGTCAAACAAACCAACCTCAGGATGCTATCCAAACGACTGGGAGTCTCCCCAAAATAATGAAGGTGATAATAGATAGCGATGACATCTACAGGAAATAAAATAGAATTATGAGATGTAGAGGTAGAGTAGGACAGCAGATGGTTTCCCCAACAAAATCCCTACCTTTCCCCAAAGTGTGTAGGGTCTTTAAGTGCACGTGGGGGACAGGACTAGTTCCACAGGGATGTGTGCTATGCATGGGTTTGGGCACCTGAGGATGAGCACTGATGTCTGCCACTCAAAAGCAGGGGACTCACCAGCTGGTGTTTTCCATTATCCAGGACAAAGGCTGCATGACTCAGAGCGCTGGCCAGCAGTCAGCTAGCCTGAAGGACAGTCTAGGCCAGGCTCCATTTTCCTTTTCTTGGCTGTGCAAATCAATAAAGGATTAGACTCGGCTCTTGTCATTGACATTGATTGATTTTAGAATTGCAAAGGATGTTAATTTTAAGATGGCAGCATTTGGGGACATTTCATTATCTCCCATTAGAACATAGAGAGCATCAAGTATTTTAATCTGGGGGACTGAATTATTTAGGGTCTGGCATTGACGTGCCTAATGAAATACGCTTCCTCTTTCTTTGGGGGTTCCATATCTGGCTATGGAAATTATTCATTAACACGGAGTGAGAGAGAGAGAGCGAGTGCCCTTCTATTAGGGCCATTAAAGTGTTCTATTACTGATGATCTATAAAGGGAAAAACACCGATCAGATTCTACCAGGCACACAGGAACACTGGGAATATCATTAATTTTAATGATCTGGTTCAAAATTGCAAAGCCATTAAAATAAAACTTCAAGTTTGGGGGAGGGGGTGCAAAGGAAATTATACTCTAAATGATTGGTAACGAGTGGGAGATATTTAAATCATGCTAAATTGACCTTAAAGTCTTGCCTAATGCTCTCATCAGGCACACATTATTTTGGTTCATTTCATGTTGTCCCAGCCTGGCCAGGCCTCTTTCTTCTCTGAGAATCAAACTCCTTAGAACAGGACGTGGTTGGTTTGTCTTTGCTGTCACTCATGCTCTCTGGTCTGCTGGCTTAAATTGGCCTTGGAATGGTGCAAGGTGGAGGGACTGTCTTTGTCAGGGTCTCCATTGCTAAAAAGAGACACCATGACCAAGACAACTCTTCCAAAGGACAACATTTAATTGAGGCTGGCTCTAAAGTTCAGTCCATTATCATCAGGGCAGGAAGCATGGCAGCATCCAGGCAGGCATGGTGCTGGAGGAGCTGAGAGTTCAAATCTTGTCCCAAAGTCAAACAGGAGAAGATTAATTCCCACATGGCTAGAGGGAGGGTCACCCCTACAATGACACACTTGTTCCAACAAGGCCACACCTACTCCAGTAAGGCCTCACATCTTAATAGTACCACTCCTTGGTCCAAGCATATTGAAACTACCACATTCCACTCCCCGGCCCCTATAGGCTTTTCAAACACATGAGTCTATGGGGCCATACCTAAACATAGCATAATGAAAAAATACACTTAGTTCAACTTCCAAAGCCCCCGTAGTCTATAACAGTCTCAACAATGTTAAAAATCCAACATTCAAAGCCTTTTCTGAGATTCATTCAATCACTTAGCTGTAATCTCCTATAAAGTCAAAATCAAAAAGCAGATCACATACCTTAAACATCACAGGATATACATTATCATTCCAAAGCATCACACTGAGGAAATACTGGACCAAACAAAACCAAAAACCAGCTGGGCAAACTCCAAACTCTGCATCGCCATGTCTGATGTCAAAGCGGTCCTCAGATCTCCAACTCCTTTCATCTTGGTTGACTGCAACAAACTTCTTTCTCCTGGGCTGGTTCCACTCCCTGTTAGCAGCTTTCCTTGGCAGGTATCCTATGGCTTTGGCCTCTCTAACATCTTGGGGTCTCCAAGGCAACTTCAACATTACAGCTTCTTGTTCCAACATCTGGGATCCTCACATGATCTTCTGGGCTTGGGTCATTTCTCTAATTTTGCCCATTGTAGCACTCTAGGCTCTGGTGACTCCACTCCACTGTTGCTGCTGTTCATCCCATGGCACTGGTATCTCCAATATGCTGGGGTCTTCTGCTATAATTAGGCTTCACCAATAGCCTTTCATAGGTTCTTTTCATGATGCCAAGCCTCAACTTCTTTGCATGGCCCCTTCAGTCCTGAGCTGTCAACTGCAACGGCAGCTGCACCTTCACCAATGGCCTTCCATGGCCTCACAGTGCCAAGCCTCATCTGCTCTCCATGATCCCTTCATCCCTTCAAAAGCAGTACCACCTGGGTGACTCTTACGTATTGCCAAGTCCTGCTGCAGCATGAGGTACAACCTTGGCTATCTCTGGAACACAGCTCTGTTGTGCTGTCAGAAAACACTTCTCACATGAAGCCACATGGTAAAGCTGCTGGGTTCTGCTGCTTGCTGGGGCTGGAACTTGGCCTCCTTGTTCTCCAGCTTTCTGTTTTCCAACTCCTTCATTGCCTAAGTTTGGCTGTCTTGGAACTTGCTTTGTAGACTGACTTTGAACTCAAGAGATTTGCATGACTTTATCTCCTGAATGCTGGGATTAAAGGTGTGTATCACCATGCCTGGACTTTAGCTTTTTCTTTACCTGGAACTTGCTCTGTATCAAGCTGGCTTTGAACTCAGAGATCTGCTTTTCTCTGTTTCCTGTGACAAAAGGCCTGTGCCACCACGCTTGGTCCTAAGCTTTTCATGGCCACTATTCCTCAAGATCCTGGGTCCTCCACTTCTGGAATGTAGGTCACTCCAGATTAAATGAAAGCAATAACCAGATAATAACAATGCTTAGATAAAACTATTCCCTGGTCAACAGCAAATCCAAAGAATAAGCTTAGCAGGATGGGATCCTGCCCTGAGGTCACTGCTCTCTTAATCTGATCATCACAGGATTCAGCTCCCTTCTACTTCTTGATGGCCCTTTATTCTTTGAACTATAGATTTTGGACTTTTCCTTTCGAAGCTTGCTATACTTGATCAAAATCCTCTTCATGAGACTAAACTAGAGAACAAAGTCTATGTTAGGCTTTTTTGAGACTTTCTTTGTCAATGCAGTTAATATAAATCTCTTTACCTTAGCCTCAGGAGGACTCTTCAGACAAGGGCAAAAAGCAGCCACATTCTTCAACCACATACCACAAAAACAGTCTCTAGGCCACACACTGAAGTTCTTCTCCACTGGAACCTCTTGGGCCAGGTCTGCACAGTTCAAATCACCCTCAGCACAAAGTCTTCCACACTCCTCCTAGGATGACCATTAAGCCCAACTTAAAACATTCTACTGCTTTCCAAAGTTTCAAAATCCACATCTTCCAAACAAAAGCAAGGTGAAGTCTATCACAGCAATACCCCAGACCCTGGTACCAACTTCTGTCTTAGTTAGGGTTCCACTGTTATAAAGAGACGCTGTGACCAAGGCAACTCTTATAAAGGACAAGATTTAATTGAGGCTGGCTTACTGGCTCTAAGGTTCAGTCCATTGTCATTATGGCAGGAAACATGACTGCATCCAGGCAAGCATGGTGCTGGAGGGGCTGAGAGTTCTACATCTTATTCCAAAGTTGAACAGGAGAAGACTGGCCCCCATGTGGCTAGGAGAAGGGTCTTAAAACCCACCCACACAGTGACACACTTCCTCCAGCAAGGCCATACCTCCTAATAGTGCCCCTCATTGGGCCAAGCCTATTCAAACCACCACAGGGACCCCCAGCTTTTCACGAATTTAGAGACCTGTTCATGGAATAACTTGACTCTAACTTCAGAGAGGGATCATGGAAGCTGTAGTTTATATGTATGAGGACCTTGGACACTCCAGGCTATGTGATGTAGGAGCACATGGCTTCTCCTTGGACTCTGTGGTCGGGAGGTAGAAGGGCTGTAGAGTGTATTGGGTGAGTTGTAATGACTCTCACAGAACAGAGGAGTCACCAAACTGTAGCTAAATGGATCAAGCATTGTTGATGGGTGCAGAGATGGGAAATTGGAAGGGCCTGTGGCCCATGGCCAATGTCATGGGTGTCCAGGGCTCATCTTCTGGCCTCTAAAGGCATAAGGAAAAAAAATCAGACATCAAAGTGTGATGGGTTTCCAGCATGTGACCCTGGGCAGCCAGCTTTGTGGCAGAGTCTCTGTGCTTACTCCCTTCGTACCCTTTGAGACTGAGCTTAAATGTCACCTTCTCTGAAAGGGCTCCCAGGGCCCTTTGCTCGAAGGAAGGGGCCCTCCTCTCCTACCCACCTCCCTCTGTGGTCCTGCCCTAATCCTCAGGGGTATTTGCAGCCATGGTTCATCCCTCATGTGTCATTTGCCCCTCTGTTATCAGCTTCCCTGTGAACAAAGGCTTCATAGTTTTATTTTTAATTTTTTCTGGTCCCTGTTCACACTGTTCACCAACTAGTGTGGTCTTTAGTGTGTGTTCACCACTGCTGAGGATGCCATAGGCACCTAAAAACATGCTCTGAGCGAACGAGGGTCAGGGAATAGATGTAACACACTCTGAGTGAACAAGGGTCAGGGAATGGATGTAACCGTGCTCTGAGTGAACGAGGGTCAGGGAATGGATGTAACCACGCTCTGAGTGAACGAGGGTCAGGGAATGGATGTAACCACGCTCTGAGTGAACGAGGGTCAGGGAATGGATGTAACCACGCTCTGAGTGAATGAGGGTCAGGGAATGGACATAAGCACACCCTTTGCTTACCTATTGGGGTAGTGAGCCATTCCTGTCAAAGCTGGTGTTCCAGCTGCCCTAGAATTCCAGGCAGCAGAGTTCCCAGCAGTGATGACTGTGGGTGCTGTCTATGTTTCTACAACACCATTCTTTTCTCTTAAATTTGTATTTGTCCTTTTTGCAGGTCACCATGGCAACCCCTCCTAAGTAACTGGAGAATTCCCACTTAAACTGTGACTAAGATGTGGAGAAGTCAAGAGTCCTAACTAGAGCCCCCACACATGTATGGAGCTACAGAGCAAGTCTCAGTGTCTCTCCACCTACCCCCGCTTCCCCTTGCAGCCCCCACACGTGTATGGAGCGAGTCTCAATGTCTCTCCACCTACCCCCGCTTCCCCTTGCAGCCCCCACACATGTATGGAGCTACAGAGCGAGTCTCGGTGTCTCTCCACCTACCCCCGCTTCCCCTTGCAGCCCCCACACGTGTATGGAGTGAGTCTCAATGTCTCTCCACCTACCCCCGCTTCCCCTTGCAGCCCCCACACATGTATGGAGTGAGTCTCAGTGTCTCTCCACCTACCCCCGCTTCCCCTTGCAGCCCCCACACATGTATGGAGTGAGTCTCAGTGTCTCTCCACCTACCCCCGCTTCCCCTTGCAGCCCAACTTCTCCTGTACTGTGGATTTTCTGTACACTTAACATGGGCTAGCAATGATGAGAGGGAGCAGGCAGGGAAGTGAACCCGCCGAGAGGTGAGAATGAAAATCCGTTTCAGATGGACTTCCTCAACCTGGCTCCGACTTCAGGGAGTCTAACATCAGGGGTTCTTTGTCAGCATGTTTAAAACACAGTACAACATGGGAAAAGATTTCCAGAGAACTATCACTCCAATTCCAGGTGAAGAATGAAGCTTGAGGTGTGACCACACAGAGACTCTATACAAAGTCCATGCGACTATGAGGGTGGGATCTAGTGTGGTCTCTGACAGATAGCAGAGAGCTCGGCAGGCCATAAAATACATATGACATCTTCCCTAAGGAAGTTTAACTGGAAGCTTGAGATAAAGGTCTGGGTGGGGGAAGAAATCTGGAATAATCATTCTGGGGGTTTGGGTGAGGTCTGCCTCTATGGCCAAAGGTGAGCGAGGTCTGCCACCAAAGATAGCAGAAAGGTCACCAGGTCACTAACAATATCCATTCCCAGTCTTCTGGGTAGGAAAGCAGGTCTGCTATCTCATCCATTGAGGAGAGGCCCCTCTGTGCTTAACATTCCTGGTTCCCTTGTACCCCATGAGCACAAGGACCTTTGTAATCTCAACACAGTAAATTCTACAGTCCACTGTTTGGACTCAGCACATAGTTGTTCTATGCGGGATTGTTTTTCTGTGGGCTCTGTACACTTGCATAGGTTGCTCTCTGTGATGCCTCTTCTGCATGGGTACTATGCATGTGACCCAGGGCTTTTGGTGGGGGCAAGTAGAATCGATCACAGAGTCCAGGGCATATGATCATGGGTTAGGATTAGCAGAGTGCAGGGTAACAAGGCTCTGTGTGACTCCAGCAGGGTTCCAGCCATTGATACTAGCTCCATGCTGGGTGTCTCTCGTGGTACCTCCATGAGGGTGAACATATAAAACCCCATGGACTCCAGATCACCCTTAGCCAAGAAGCAGTCAGTGCAAGATATTACAAGGGGGCAGGGCTTAGGACAGGTAAGTCTTCTAATGTGAGAACTGGCTTCAGTCAACCTGCTTGGACCTGGAGTTATTGGGAGATGCTTTTAGATGATCATTCTTGATCACCTGACCTCTCATTAACCCAGCTACTGGCCACCAATCTGTGAATAAGACCAGGGGACTCACTAAGCCCTCTCAGAATAGAAAACACTCCCAAGCTTGCCCATGGAGTAACGTTGGTATAAGCTAGCATATACTCTGGGATGGTTTGTTGTACAGCACAACCTACTGATGTATACCAGTTAGCTGAACACGTACCAGGAGCCTAAAACTCAAGCCTACCATCAGTGTAGGGCACACGGGTTGCTGTGGTTTGAAACTCGCTTGATCATTGTTTTCAGTGAGTGCAACCATCCCCTCTCCACTCTGGGTTTTCATCTATTTTTTTAGATTTATTTATTTATTTTCTGTATGTGCCACTGTTGTTCTCTTCAGACACATCACAAGAGGGCATCAGATACTATTACAGATGGTTGTAAGCCACCATGTGGTTGCTGGGAATCAAACTCAGGACCTCTGGAAGAGCAGTCAGTGCTCCTAACCACTGAGCCATCTCTCTAGCCCCTGAATTTACATTTTACCATATGCTCTCTCCTTGCATAATGAGCTTCTACCACTATGCCCTCCACAATGGCAGAAGACAGCCAGGGGAAGACTTTGTCGTGCTGTGTAGACTCTAAGCCTCTACAACGGTGAGCTACACAGCTTTTCCCTAGAGACGCTCCAGCATCCAGCATTTGCGGTGACACTCTAAAATGGACTAATACAGAGGCTCAGGTGTAGTATAAACTAATCCTGGACTCACTGTGTATGTGATTAACCCAGGTCATGAGAAGTCTGAGTAAATTTCCTGAGGATGAGAGAGAGAGACTTGAAAAGTCCCTTAGGGACATCCTTCTGACGCCACAGCTCAGCCATGAGGATGGGGGAGAGTCCAGGGGAAGTGAAGGTCAGGGTGCTCTCTCAGCCTCCTGCTTCACTCTGTTCCATATCCCGGAGGTAAGAGACAGGCAGGCACAAGCCTTCCCTCAGTCCTCTCGGCCAAACACGAAGGATTCTTTAGAGAGACCTTGGTCATTATTGACTATAATTGTAACAGGATGAACCAGTCAACTGGATTTAAAACCATTTGAAAGGATGTGGTAGAGAGCGGTTAATTAAAAGATGGGCTGCGTCACGTTTGGTAATTGACATGAAGAGCTATTTGCGCAAGGAAAATCAGTCATTTTCAATTAGCATGGAATAAGAAATGGCTCGTGTCAATTAATATTATATAATTACCAGTATAGAGAATGTTCTCAGTGGGGGGCATGGAAGAGACCTTCTGCTACCCAGTCAGGGGGCTCCCTGGAGTTGGGAGTCCCCATCACTCCATTCATCTGGCCTGTCTGGGAACCTTGGGCACTGCCAGATAACAGGCGAACATGGTGGTAGTTAGTGCACGCCAGACATGCATCAGAGTGGCTGGGTCACCTTTGAGAAGAGTGTGAGGCTCGTGCCTATGTCACGAGCACTGTCTGGGGCCCTGCAGCAGCCTAGATCAAATCTGGATGCCATGGAAATGTTGCTACTTCCCTGGTAGGAAGCACACTGCTCAGAGCCTGATCTAGAGATGGATCGTGCGCCCCATGAGTGCAAGATTCAGAGGAAGCACCCAGAAACTTCATTGGTTTGGAAGCTGGAAGTGACCTTATTTACTCTGAACACACACACACACACACATACACGCACACATGCTATTATTTGGGCATACATTTGTGTGTATTCACACACACACACACACGTGCACACACACGCAAGCACGCACACACATGTTTAGGCTATTATTTGGGCATACATTTGTGTGTATTCACACACACTCATGCATGCACACACACGCGCACACACACACACACACACACACACACACACACACACACACACGCACGCACACACACATGCACACAACATGCCAGATTGGACAGATGTGGAGTGCTGGTCTCAAGGTGATGGAGGCTTCACATGGGTGAGAGAAACATCTGGGCTTGCTGATGTCCTTCCCATGAGAAATGCCCCAGCTAGTGTCCCCAGCATGCACGCGTCCTAGGACTGCTGAAGGGCTCTGGGGGTCCTGGCTGGCTCATTCTCAAAGCCCTTTGGGATACATAGATGATAAAGAAGTCATCAGAAGAGTTGATCTTTCTTTTAGCATCCACCCAGGTATTCCTTGGGACCCTGGGATTGAGACTCTGCAGCTAGAACGGGAATCTTGATTAGAATGGGAGCAGGGTCAGGACTGCACATAGCAAACCAAGCAGCTCAAGGGTCCAGGAGGGGTGACCAGGCTGCAGAGGGTCCCTTCAAAAGCCAAAGGCTCAGGTCCCAGCTGCATCCCCAGGCCAGAGCTGGGGACTGTGACCCTGCCCAGCGAGTCCCCTGGATTGTGTCTTTCCACACAACTATCTTCCTCTTGGCACGGTAGGTGCCAGAGTGGCAGTAGATAGCAGCCCAGAGTCTCTCCTCGGGTTCAGAACTGACTTGGTGAGATCCCTTAGACCAAAGCACCCCCACTGGCGGGGCCAAGGAGCAATGGGTCCCCAGTGTCTCAGGTGGAGCACCCCCACTTGCAGGCTGGAGCTGGCCAGGTGCGTGCATGCTGCCAAGCCTTTGTTGAACACCCTTCATGAATCCCGCTGTTCTGCAGATCTGTTTCACCAGGCAGATTGCCTGAAACCAGGACTGTTCACAATAAGGGGCTTTTATTTATTTTGGGGAGAAATACTGACATTTCCTAAAATAGTGGTCTTTTATTCAATTGGCAGTAAATTCGGGAGCTGTTAAACACGATTTGTGCCCAGTGGGTGGCAGCTAGGGACAGAGCTTTTTGTCTGCCTGAGTGCTGGGGGGGCGGGCTCTTTTCCACAAGTATTTTGGCCCTGAGCCCTCCTGTGGCTCAGGGGGTACTGGCTGCAGTGTTCCTCCTGTCAGGCTGGGGCTCACTGCTCTGCCATCGCACGGCTCAGTTTAATTTCCTTTTCTTTGAAAAGAAATATTCTTCGCTCATTTATCCACCTTTTTTGGCAAGACGTGAGTCACAGATGAAAGCAAACAAACAAAAAAGAGGGGAAAAAAAAACCCTAACGGAAAGCAGGCTTCCTGTTTCTGAGGCAGAACTGAGGATGTGGAATGTGTTCAAATAGCAGGTAATGAATCAGGTTCTGTGGAGAGACTGTGTCTGAGAGGCTGTGGTGTTGGAAACAGCTAGAAAGTTCTTGGGAGAGAGGAGAGGATGAAAATACTGGAAGATGGGTACTCTGCATACAGGTGTACACATGTGCTTATGTGCAACCCAGGCATGCATGGGCATGCATGTGTGTGCCGTGCTGGAGGCCAAAGGTCAACTTGGAGGTCTACCTGGATTGTCCTCCACGTCAACAGATAGGCTTGTTCACTCATTGATTAGACTGGTTGGTCAGAAAATGAAACTCTGGGGGGACCCCTGTCTCTTCCACCCTGGGCTAGGGGTACATATGTGTACATGTACAACCATGTGCATATGCATACATGTATGTGCACAACCAGGCCTGCCTTTCCTTTTCTGTCCCCAGCTGATGTTGAGAATCTGAACTCAGTGCTTCACATTTACAACAGAACCACCTCCCCGGCCCCTCTGAGGATGTCCTACCAGCGTCCCACCGCAAGACTTCTGCAGTTGTGGCTGAAGTGCACAGCCAGCTACATTCCTGTGATGACCATCTTCCTGCATGGCCCCTACCCCTGCAGCCACAGATGGGCACATATATCCAACTGAAATACACACCAATGACCAGAAGGGGACAATACTTGCTTGTCACTCCTGAAGACCCGCTAGGGGGTAGGAGGCTATGGCATCTGCCAGCTCCACTGACCCAGTCTACAGCAATAGTGTGGAAACCTTTGGGGGGGAGGCAAAATGAGCAGATACCTCTCTGTATGAAGCCATCCTACTAGCAGAATGGGTAATTCTTGGCCCTGATGGCTTCTCAAGGCTCCATTAAATCTTTTGAAAAGGACTGAAGGGGGTACTGGTTCATCGGCTGATCTATGTATTAGCAGCAGTGGTCTGGGGAACACTGGGCTCTGGGGAGCATGGAGATCTGGGGAGACTCAGTAAGGAGAAGGCCATGGAAGGCAGTGGGCAGAGACAAGAGAGCCGGTACAGAGGTCTAACGTCCCTTCAGAGGCTGGCCGTAGAGACAGTCCTTGATTACGTCCTCCAGAGGAATGACAAGCCTGCCGACACCTGATCCAGGATTCCTCTGTTTCAGGCACCCAGTGGTGTGTGTGTGTGTGTGTGTGTGTGTGTGTGTGTGTGTGTGTGTGTGCTTCTGTCTTTGTTAGAGCAGACGGAGGAACCTCATCCAGTGTCCACCGCAGGCTTCTTACTATGTCCAGGTCTCCCTCATTCTCTTACTTGGGGTAGAGGGACGCTCATCCACCCAGCATACTCCCTGCTCTCCAGCAGAACTGAAAGCCCTGCTCCAAAAGTCACCCAAGCAGATAGGCGTCCATCGCCCTGAGCCTCAGTCATATCCTTCATCACCAGTGAACTGTACAAAGGCTTCCAGCCAGCCCCCTAGCTTCCCATACAGACCCTGAGCACACTCACTGCAAACAGCTGGCAAAGTCCCCTCAATCTGGATCCCAGTAGGACCTGTCCTACCTGATAACTGGCTGTGCTCCAGCCACAAAAGCTGGGTTTTTTTCTTTCTTTATATCATGAATTTGAGACATCTTCAAAGGGCCCAATAGAAACATCCTACTGGATTAGAACAACTGACTGATGCCTGTACATTCTCTCCATCCTTGTGCCCACTTTCGGAGGGTCGTTGCCGAATCCCTCATCCCCATCCCTCCCTCCCACCTCCATCCCTCCCATCTTGACCTTGATAATCAAAAGTCCACACACTTCCCTAAATATTTTGTTTGTTTTCCACTTCTGCATGCATGTGTATCTGTGATATACAAGTATGGTGTATGGCATGTGTATCTGTGATATACATGTATGGTGTATGACATGTGTATCTGTGATATACATGTATGGTGTAT
>NW_022196900.1:112154038-112165009 GCF_008632895.1 Mastomys coucha
GTGATATACATGTATGGTGTATGACATGTGTATCTGTGATATACATGTATGGTGTATGACATGTGTATTTGTGATATACATGTATGGTGTATGACATGTGTATTCGTGATATATGTGTATGGTGTGTGAGGTGTATCTGTGGTATACATGTATGGTGAATGGTATATGTATCTGTCATATACATGTATGCTATATAATGTATATCTGTGGTGTTACATGTATGGTGTATGGCACATGCATCTGTGGTATACATATATGGTGTATGCACAGGGCTGAGTGGGTGGCTTCCCCTTGCACGTGCGTGTGGAGGCCAAAGGCTGTCAGGTGACCCGTTCTATCACGCTCTGCTGTATTGCCCCAAGAGAGGGTCTCTCACAGAACTTGGAGCACTTGACCAGCAAGCCTCAGTGACACCCCTGACTCCACCCCAGCCCCCACTTCTAGAATTACAGACACCAGACTTTCAACACGGTTGCTGGAGATTCGAACTCAGATCTTCCTATTTGTGCAGTGGGTGTTCTTGCTTTGGTTTCTGCTTCTCCTTTTTAATTTCAGCTCGTTCTCCCTGGATCCTCCCCTGGAAGATGAGGATTCTACTACATGCCCTGTTTCTCTCGCCTGGCCAACCAGTGAATACACGCTCAGACTCACACAGACACAGACACGCACAGAGAGAACCCCGGCCCCTCCTTCCAGGAGTATAATTTGTGGTTAGATCAATATCCATCATTTGCATAATTATGTAATTATTATTCACAGCTGAGCCTCAAAGTAGCGCCATGATTACATTTCCGTTCCTGATGTACTCCGTGCTTCCCCAGAATGAATAACGACCAGGGCTGTCACCTGCTCTGTGGGCACGTGCCTCCCAGGCTATCCACCAGCCTGAGCACTTTGTACTGTTTGACCAAAACTCTCACGTGGGCAGCCAGCACCCATGTTATTTTTCTGGACTGCAGCTCTCCCTGGTTTTCTCCTTCCTACCACATGGGGCTTTGATAGCGATTGAGATCAGTGGCTCAACTGTGACTCCTGGTGCCACCTCCTGTTCTCCGGAGCCCGAGTCCCCTCTCATAGTCACATGGTCCCACTGCACCTGTGGGGCAGAAGTGATTGTGATCTCTCAGGTGTGAGAAACAGCAAGCATCCTGCCCTCGACTCATCTCGTGGCTAAGCCGAGCTAAGAAGCCAAGCTGGCGGCTTCCCTTCTGAACTCTGAAGTTGTTCTTGCCAATGTGGTTTCACTGGCTGCTGTGTGAACACTTCTTTTCATCTTCTGGAAGCTTCTATCCCCCATCTCTTCATCCCCACTGTTCCGCAATTCCATCTGTCTCAGTGCTGTGTTGGGTACCCAAGAAAATACCCAAGAAAAGCAACACAGCAACTTGATGGAGGAAGAATTTATTTGGCTCATATTTGAGATGACAATCCATCATGGCGGGGAAGGCACAGCGGCAGGAGCATGGTCAGGAAGAGCAGAGACAAGTGCTGATCCCAGGTAGCTTTCGCCTTTGTATTCCACCTGGGACTCCAGCCTGTGGGATGCTGTGGCCCACATCCAGAGTGGGTGGGAATCCCGCCCATGGGATGGTACAGCCCATATCCAGAATGGGTCTTCCCTGCTCAGTTAACCCTCTCCAGATGCTTTCTTGTAGGCATGCTCACAGGGGTGTTTTCCTCTGAGTCTACATCCAGCCAAGTTGGCAATGAAGATTCGTCATCACAGGTAGGGTCTGTTTTATTAGATTTTCTGGGTCTTTGATAGACACCTTCACAGAAACTCCCAAATGCCCGATTTCTGGAAAATATTGTCCCCCTTGGTCCCCTGTGCTCCCATTCTGTAACCTCCATGGCACATTTGGCTCCCAGAACAACACTCGAATTTCCCTCTTCTGTGATTTTTTTGCCTCTTAGTTCTTGTGACTTGCTTTCAAAGAGCAATTTGGTTTTCCTGCATGGCTTCTCACATGGCTACCCATGTGGCTTCCTGCATGGTATCCTGTGTGGCTTCCTGCATGGTTTCCTGTGTGGCTTTTGTTTCTTAGTGGGTTTCTTGTTCTATAAATGTGCTATTTCTTAGAGAGAACATTCTGTTCTTTGAGGGATGAAATTCAGTCCCTGCTATCCTGGCGGTCATCAATTTTACACACAGAAAGCTCTCTCGTCAGCTTCCTGTATTATTCTCTGTCCTCTGAGGCTCTCACTGGTATTTTCTTACTTTGTTGTCTTCCTTTTATGTCACAGGCCTGTCTAGTTTGTTATGATAAACACCGGGGCCAGATACAGCCCATCACTGAGGCTAGTCAGGGCAAGAACTCAGGGCTCCTTAGGAGGCTGCAGGCAGGAGCAGCAGCAGAACCAGGGAGGAGTGCTGCTCGCTGACTTAGCCACAGGCAGTGTTCAGGGGCCCAGTTTCTGTTTACGCAGCCCAGGCCTGCCTTCCCTGGGATGACACGGCCCACTCTGGGCTGGGATCTCCTCCCACAGTTGGCAATCAAGAAAATTCCAATCTGATGGAGATAATGGTTCGCCTGAGGCGCCCTTCTCAGATGTGTCAAATTAACAACTGAGATTCATCATCACAAGACCTTTCTTACAATATGGGTGTGTTTATATTCAAGGGCAAGATAAAATTTGAAGCAAGTATGTCCCATAGTTCCCTGGGCCACCTGAGTGCAACAGAGAGCTGGTTATAGTTGAGGTCTCTCATCTGAAAAGGCAAGTGGGGCCCTAAGGCTGGCGACCTCCCAGGAGTCCTCAGATATCTGGGATCCAGAGAGCCTCTGTGAAGCAGAGAAGCAGTGGTATAGGATTCCCCACACAGCTGCTGAAGCTGTGTAGCCTCAGGCCTCCATCCAAGCTGGAGTGGGGAAAAAGTGAGTCCACTGTTGAGGTTTTGTCTTTTACTGTCTACTGTAAAGCTAAGTGCAAGGGGAGGGGGGCGGTGGGAGAAAGGGGAGAGGGTTGGGGCTGGTGGGGGGGAAGTCCTGGAGTCTGTGAGTAGCCCCTAGAACCCTGCCCCTAAATTAAATCTAATTGGTGAATAAAGATGCCAGCAGCCAATAGCTGGGCATAAGAGAGATAGGTAGGGTTGAGTTTTTCTGGGCTTGGATCAGAAGAGAGACGGAAAGGAGAGAGAGGAAGTCACCATGGAAGAAGAATGTGCAGGAGTGAGAGAAGGAGTCACTATGGGGTAGGAGTTAAGAAAACATGTGGGCTGGCCAGTAGGAGGTGAGAGCAGCCCAGATGAAACATAGTAAGTAATGATGAAGTAGATGAAACTAGTAAGTAATAATTCTGTGTTCTAATAGCATGAAGGGTAGATGGTTGCACAGCTGTGGAGCTGCTTAAGGCTTATCAGAATCTAAAGACCGTGTGCATGTGTGTGTTTTTCTTCCTGGAACATAAATGGTCAATGGTTGGGGAGAAACCCTGTGCCAGAATTTTTAATAATCGTTTACTACAGCCCACTACTGGCTCGTGGTCAGGGCAGGCATGAGACTGAGCTGTCCCTAGGCAAACTGTCCTGCTGCTTTCAGTTCTGCCTTCCCTCTCACCAGTCTTAGAATCATCAGTTCCAGAGGACTCGAGCCTCTTCCAGGAGTCTGGCTCCTTCTGGAACCTTCTACCCCCAAAGCTTCCATTTCAGCATGGTCCCATGGTGCTCCTACAGTCACATGGCACACTAAGTTTATCCCCCATGGTCCCATGGTGCTCCTACAGTCACACTGAACACTAAGTTTATCCCCCATGGTCCCATGGTGCTCCTACAGTCACACTGAACACTAAGTTTATCCACCATGGTCCCATGGTGCTCCTACAGTCACACGGCACACTAAGTTTAGCCCCCAGGTACCTGCTCACTAGATGGCCTCATGTGTATGCTTGTACAGTAAAGAATCCCTTTAAGTCTACAGCCAATCCATCCTCAATACTTCTGATAATGAGGAAGAATCCCTTTAAGGAAACCGCAGCAGAGAGCAGAGCTGAGTGCGCATGTCAGTGCACCTTGACCACACCGTTGCTTGTCCATGGTCGTTGCTGTAGCAAGATACCAGAGCCTGGGTAATTTAAATGTAAAAGAAATATATTTGTGTCAAAGTTATGGAGAATAGGGAATCCAGGATTCTGGGGTTATGGGATAGATCTCTGGTGTTTAGAAAGCAGAGGAGGGGGTGAGGCTGGGTGCTGGGCACTGAGTGGTGAGTGCTGGGCACTAGGTACTGAGTATTGGGTGTTGGGTACTCAGTGCTGGGTGCTGGGTGCATCACATGACAGGCTTGAGGTGTATCACATGACAGAGGTGTGTTTGTAACTTTTATTTTCGTTGTGACAAAGTACCTGACAGAAGGTTTGGGAAGGTTTGTTCCAACTCAGAGTCTGAAGTACATACAGTCCATCATGGTAGGGAAGTCATGGCAGCAGGCAGGATGTAAGGCGGCTGAGGGCACGAGGCAACCTAGCTTAGAAGCAGCCCATTCCCTCTTTATTTACTTATTTTTTTATTAGTTTGGGACAGTGCCACCACACACATTCAACATAGGTCTTTTTATCTCAACTAAACCTTTCTGGAGACGCTCCCACAAATGTGCCTAGTTGTGTGTCGTGTCTCCTAGGTGAGGCTAAGTCAAGCTGACAGTCAGGCTGGGCCATCACATCCTGTCATGGCATGGAGCCCCACCTTCTGGCCTCAGATAACCTCCAGCCTACACTGTCAGCACATGGCTTTGGGGATTAAGTTGACACGTTGACTTCAGCTCATGGAAACTTGAGCTGGAGACACCTGCTTTCCAGAAATCAGGCTAGGGGTCGGACAGTGAGCAAGCCCAGCACAGTTCTGGAGTTGAAAATAGCAGCACAAGGTTCAGAGCGATTGTCCTGAGGGTGTGCCCTGAGGACAGGGTGTGCCAGAGGAGGGGACGTGTGCCAGAGGGCTGACTGATGACATCACTGAAAATAACGTAAGCCGATAGTGAGCACGGTAGTGGCTTCTATGTGTGAATGCTTGCTTGGTCCCCAGTTGGTGGAACTGAGTTTGGAGGATCAGGTGGTGTGGAAGAGTGTCGCTAGGGGCTGGCTTTGAGGTTTCAAATATCCACTCCATTCCCAGTTAGCCCTTTAGGTCTCATGTTTGTGGATCAAGATGTGAGCTCTCAGCTACTGCTCCAGCTCCATGCCTGCCTGCCTGCTACCATGCCCCCCACCATGAGGGGCATGGACTCTTACCTCTGGGACTGTAAGCCTCCAATAAACTTTCTTCTATACAGTTCCTTGATCACTCTGACTTATCACAGCAACAGTAGTAGTTACAATAGACAGCAAGCTCACTTGACCAGCCAGGACCTCTAGATAAACAGACTCCTGGAGACTGGTCGGGTGCTCTGGCTCCTCTTTTCCTCAGCTCTGGAGTTTGAGGTACTTCAGAAGACTCGAGAAGCAGGAGCAATGGAGTTCTTGGAAGTTCTGACACATTCCTGGAAATTTGTCCCATTGAAGCCCCTTGCCTTAATGGTCCCATCCCCCCAGAATCTTTCCTATCGGGTGAGTATTTTCACAGGCAAAACCTCCTGGATTCTGAGCCCCTTCAGATGCCGGAGGCTGACCCGCAGGACAGCAGCCTCGATGCTTGCTGTCTGAGAACGCTTTCCACCAGTGCCTGCCAGCCAAAGAGTGGGAGTCAGTGATTCATGCTCGAGTGGCTTTTCTTTTCCAAAGTGCTGAGAAGAGCTAATTAACCTGCAGTAATGAGAGGATCCTGGAGATTCTGTTCTGTGTGCTTAGACTAGGACCAGCATTCTGCTTAGAGGATGCAGCCCAGTTTCTCCCTGGAGGCAGGGATTCTTCATCTCATGCTCTGAATGACCAATCCCTGCAGGATGACCCTCTGTGCTGTGGGGTGTTGGGATTGAGCTTCAGAGCATCCACCCTGCATAGGTAACGAGGCCATGCCACCTACTGTTAAGAACTGCCCCCACCAGATTGGTGTGTAGGCACAACGGTAAGGCATTTTCTTAAATTAATGATTGATATGGGAGGGTTCAGATCACTGTGGGCGGTGCCACCCCTGGGCAGGTGGTCCTGGGTCGGATAAGAAACAGATCAAGTGAACCATCTATGGGGCTGATAAGCGGCATCCCGCCATGGCTTCTGCTTCAGTCCCTGACTCCAGGTTCCTGCCTTGAGTTTCTGTCCTAACTTCCTTGGATGATGGAGTGTGATTGGGGCATGTAAACCAAGTAAACCTATTGTTATCGTTGTTCTCACAGCAGCAGAAACCAAATTATGACAGGTGAGTGTTCACAGGGAGAAGAAAGCAGACCAGTCTGAGGGGGCAGCCGTGGAGGAGGAGGCAGTCCTGGTGGTGGCGGCAGTGGCAAGGGTTGGAGCGGCGATTCAAGGTGAAGCAGTTCTTCTGTATCATGACCTTGGACTTTAGCCTCCTGGACTGTAGGGAACATGTTCGTATCCTTTAAAGTGCCCAGCCTAGGGTACTCGCTTTGTAGCCTGAACAGATGAATCCACAGTCCCACCAGGTGGAGTGCTGATGGAACCTGGTCCTTCCTAAACCCGGACAATGCAGCCCCCTGGCTCTTGCCACCACATGCAGTTTCCTAGCCTGTGCTCAGAATGCAACTCTGTGGAGCACACAGTGGACATGGGCAAGCCAGGGGCTACTTCTTCATAGCCAGAGACACGTTTGCATCAGAGAAAAGCACGTGCTACCTCAGTTGTTCAGTTGAAGCTCCAACATTATTGTTCCACTGAGGCCATCCATATGAGGCTGTGGGTCAGTTTTTATGGGTTTCCTGATTTGCTGCGGATTTGGTTCAGGGTGTGGTCTCTGCGATGCTGAGTTCACAGGAGCATGGGCATTAGGGAGCCCCTTCAACATGCTGTGTTCTCTTGAAAATAAAAAAAAAAAATGTGTTTAGTGTGTGGTCTCTCTCTCTTCCTCTCCCTCTCTCCCTCCCCCTCCCCCTTCCCTCTCTATGTAGATGTTTTCAAACCATAACACACATGTAAGATCTAGAAGCCAATGTTTGGTAGTCAGTGCTCACTTTGTGCATAGCTGAAGCAGTCTCTTGTTTCTGCTGCACAGTGTACCCCAGCATAGCTGGGCCAGAGCTTCCGGACGACTCTCCTGTTTCTACTTTCCATCTGTCCATAGGAGCGTTGAGATTCCAGATCTACATCACCATCTATGGCTTTTTCTGTGGGATCCAGGGATCATACTTGGATCACTAAGTTTGCGTAACTTGCACCTTTACCCCTGAGCCATCTCCCTGGCCCACATGGGAGCTTATTTCAACTGCAGTCAGCAATAAGGAGCTGCTTGCCCTGCACGTAGCCTATGTGGAAGGTGGAAGGTGGTGGCTGACACTGTGCCCTGCAGGTAGCCTGTGCGGGAGGTGGAAGGTGGTGGCTGACAGACACTGTGTCCTGTAGGTAGCCCGTGTGGAAGGTGGAAGGTGGTGGCTGACAGACACTGTGCCCTGCAGGTAGCCTGTGTGGAAGGTGGAAGGTGGTGGCTGACCCTGTGCTTGCTACTGTCCCCCATGCTTGTACGCTGAGTAGAGAATGGTCTTCCCTCTGCACTGAGGCCTTCAAGAACACAGAAAGGGAGCAAAGTGTGAGACTTGAGGGCTCCGCGTGGCACAGTTACCACATCATCTCCCTGTCTGTCAGAAGGGCCCCGGGACAGGGTGAATGTCTTTACCAAGCTATCAAGCATGAGCCAGGGCCCCTCTGAGATTCTGTCATTGTACTTAAACCTTATGTTTTTTTTTTACAGTCATAAATTTTTGTGTTTACTTGTTTAAGTTGATGGGTGGTTAATGACGAGCCCATTGTTAAGAGGCAAAGCGAAGAAAACGGTAATGACCAATTAATTGGTGGACCTCCCCACTCTAAAGAGAGAACCCAAGTGATTTGTCAGACCTGAGGCACGCCCACCCGTCTTTCTCACCAGGGTAGGTGATTTGGTTCTAGGCACAGCACCGTAAGTCACCTTTGCAATGTTAATTTGAATTTTATTTGCTTTCTAGTTTTGCTTGTATTTGAATTGTAAATTTATTTTGTTTCCACAGAAGCATAACATCTATAAGCAGGAGCCGTTTATATACATAGCTTTATGCTTATTTAAGTGACATCATTATAAAAATAATTCGAGTTAAATTGCTCAAGCTGTCTAAACAATATAATACCATTCTGGCATCTAAACCAAATCCCAGAAGGAATAAATTAGGATGTGTAAATAAATGACAAGCCAGGTAGAAGTTGTTTACTGACTGTACGTGATACAGGTGCATGTGTGTATATGCAAATAATGAAATAATGTCTATATATACATTCTGCATGTGGAGTACATACAAGGTAGGTGCTTGCTATTGCATACACATAAACATTAACATGACAGGTACACGCATGGATTTCTACCATCAATGCAAAACAATTTTTCTTTTAAAAAATAACAAGAATAAAACATACTTCATTCTAAATCAAATATGAATAATATAGATTTAGGTTGTCCTGATAAACGTGTTTTCACTTGAGTCAATTTATGCAAACTTGCTTTTATTAATATTTCCTAAGCCCAATTAGTATTTCTCATATGAGCATGGGTGTTGAGCCATCTACTGGGGGATGAGCAGTCTGCCAGCAGCCAAAGGAGGTAACCCTCCCTCCCAAAGTAGCCATGGACTGTCAATACTAGCTCCTCTGCCGAGGGTGGTAAAGGAGTTATTGTGTTTGAACTTTAACTGACTTGATCGTATGCACTTGGAAAGGTTTGTATGTGCTCGGCCCTGGGAGTGGCACTATTAGGAGGTATGGCCTTGTTGGAATAGGTGTGTCACTGTGGGCATGGCCTTGTTGGAGTGGGTGTGGCCTTGTTGGAGGTGTGTCATTGTGGGCGTGGCCTTGTTGGAGTGGGTGTGGCCTTGTTGGAGGTGTGTCGCTGTGGGCGTGGCCTTGTTGGAGTGGGTGTGGCCTTGTTGGAGGTGTGTCACTGTGGGCGTGGCCTTGTTGGAGTGGGTATAGCCTTGCTATAGTGGGTGTGACCTGTTGGAGTAGGTGTGGCCTTGTTGGAGTGGGTGTGTCACTGTGGGTGTGGGCTTTAAGACCCTCATCCTAGCTGCCTGGAAGCCAGTCTAGTGCTAGCAGCCTTCCGATGAAGATGTAGAACTCTCAGCTCCTCCTGCACCATGCCTGCCTGGATGCAGCCATGTTCCCACCTTGATGATAATGGACTGAGCCTCTGAACCTGTAAGCCAGCCCCAGTTAAGTTGCCTTGGTCATGGTGTCTGCTCACAGCAGTAAAACCCTAACTAAGGCAGCAGGTAAGCCCACGTGTGTGGGTACGTGTGCAGCAGCCATGTCGTGTCCTAAGTCAGCATCTCATAGCTCTTTCCCCAGCAGCCTCTGCTCATTCCATTCATTCTTGCGCCACGTTCCCCGGAGGAGGTTAAGATAGGTTGTTCATAGTTGAGAAAGCACAGCCGCTTGCACTTGGTGGTTTAAATAACAACTGTTTTGCTTGATATGCACAGTGTTTTTGGCATGTATATGATGTTCACCATGGGTGTACCTGGTGCCCCTGGAGACTAGAAAACAGAGTCTTTTCAGTTCCTGGCATCACCTAGAGCTAACGTTCCAGGGAGTTGGGAGCCACCATGTGGGTGCTGGGAACCTAACCTGAGTCCTCTGAAAGAGTGGCCAGTGCTCTAAACCACGGAGGCATCTGTCTAGCACAATAATTGGCACTTTCATAGTCAGAACAAAAGGAAGTCACAAATCAAGGCGTTTTCCACGTGCACTGGTTGGGAAGATCAAGCAGGCAGGCCATAGCCAAGCAAGGAAACTCCGCTGTGGGTCTTGGGTACTATCTGAAGGCATTCTTAGTGTTCAGTTGATAGAAGCGAGTGGTCCTTTAGCGCATTTCAAAGGTCGTTGCCTGGTAGTTGAGATGTTGCTAGGTCAGCCTTTGGGGTGGGCAGTGAATGTCTGTTTGGTGGGCTGAAGAGAGTCCTAGATATTTAGCTGCACACCTAACTTCCTAACCCTCCATAGTCACAATGTTGTAACCCATCAGCCAGCCTTGGGGGCTCATCCTTGATGCAGGGGTGGCCTTTTCTAGGAACTTCCTAGAATTCATATAGTCACAAAACATATAATTCAAAGCTGGGGAAATGGCTCACCAGGTAAGAGTGCTGGCTGCTCTTATAGACGACCTGGATTCAATTCTCAGGACCCACATGGCAGCTCACAACCATCTGGAATCCCCGGTTCTAGGGAATCTGACATCCTCTTCTGACCCCCATAGGAGCTCCATGCACTTGACACACAGCATACATGCAGGCAAAACACTCATATGAATAAAAATAATATTTAACAAACAAACATATGATCCACTTTAAGGAAATCTATATATTGCTACATATTGCCAAGAACATGTATCTAGAATAGGAAATGTGGAGTTTCTGTGAGTCATGCTGTCCCTTGGTATCTCTGGGCCTCAGTTTCCTCAAACACTAAATAGAAATAGAATCACAAAATAAAATAGTGTTAGCTCAATTACTTTACAGCATTGTCACAAGGCATGAGCTAAATAAGGGGTCTGGACCCACCATGAATCCTGAGGGTCCTCGGTCTGAGTCTGCTCTCTGACAGTTCTTGTCCGTTTGGCTCCTGTACCCATGTCGTGAAGGCCTTTGAAAATAAAACAGGTCAGCCATGGTCCTGGAGCAAATGCAACTTCACGAACTCAAAGCCCCGAGCCAGGGAGACTGCCCAGGCCAGTGAGGCACTCCATGTTTGCTGTGGAGTAGCCAGAGCCAGGCTGCATGGTGATCTGCACAGGTTGAATCTTGGGACTAGACACAGATGACAAGATACACACTGCCTGCATGTGTGTCTCCAGCTGCCACTGTCCCATGATGAAGGGCTGATGTGGCCTGGGGGGTGCTGGCCCCT
>NW_022196900.1:112165019-112178696 GCF_008632895.1 Mastomys coucha
CACTTCTGCAGGGCATCCTGGAACTGTGTCTGGCTCAGGACAGCCCTGACTCCTGGTGACGTTGTCCCTGCCCTTCCCTATGCTTTGAAGATGTCACAGTGGAGGCTGGAGGATTTCGGGTTTTCTCCTGGAGCTGCCCGACCTTGGCCGGCTCTTTTTACCATCCTCTCAACCTTCCATCCCTTCTGGATGGCCACTTAACACACAAGCCTCTCTGTGCTCAGAGGGAAGGATTCAGGTCTGAACCAACATGAGGAGACAGCAGATAGGAAGTATGGGCTGCTAGAGGACAGACAACCTGTTGCTATGGAGCCCAGCACAGCGGCCAGGAGGCTGCTCCTCTCTCTTTCACTGCAGAAGAGAAAACCCATCTCTGTGGGGTCCGTTCCCAGAGTCCTTTGTTATCCCAATTCCTTTGTTATCCCCTCCTCACCTGATGTCTATGCCTGTGGGGTGCTGAGTCCATCCTCTTGGCCCTGCATGTTGCAGCCTAACCTCTCTCTCCTGGAGCAAGTGTGCTTCCCCCTGCATCTCCTCAGCTGGGACCACTGGTCTAGCTGTATTCATCTCCACAAGGGAGGACTGGAAAACCAAGGAGCCATGGGATGGGCAGAGTTCCATGGGGCCTTCATTGGATTTTAACCCTTTGGAGGTTGTTTTAAGCAAGGATGCTGATGTAGGTGCTGCCTTTCCCTGCAGTGTTTCTCCTTGTCACATCAAAGACATTTGAATCCTGGGACAAAACATCCTAAAGTCTGGTGGGCTTTATCAATCAGAGCTGGAGTCATGTGTGAGGATAGAGGATGGAGTCTAGGAGGCTGAGTGCTGGTGAGGAACGGCCACCCCAGGTCCAAAGAACTGCCCCAGCTGTCCAGACATCCATTGCCAATATTCAATTATTCATGTTAAGGTTTGGGGAAGTGTCGCCAAGGAGCCCAAATGAATGGTTTCCAGTGTGTGTAGGGGCAGTCACATGCTCTTCCATATCATGTCCTTTGTGAGTTGACTCCTTCCTGCGTGCATATACATCCTAGTGCCCCAGGCGATGGCTAAGCCATTCCACTATCTGATTCCACTATCTGGGGAGAGGCAACTGTCTGCCGTGACCTAGCGGGTTAGTGTTGTCATTGGTTAGGTTTTGTTTGGTTTTGTTTTGTTTTACAGTTCTGTAGACTAAAGCCCCTTCATCCAAAAACCCGACATGGGTTCAGTTCCTGGACACTCCACAGCTGCTTCAGATGTTACAGTCTCCTGAGAGACAAAAGCGGTCATCGCTTGCCACCTTCACATGGGTTTGAGCAAGGGGATGCCCGTAAGCCAACTCATTCAGCTCTCTTCCTCCTGTTTAACACTTCAACACACATACTTTCTCCTCAGGCAGGGAAAGATGAAGCCGTGTAGTCTGGGATGTTTTCTGGCCGTGACCCTCTGGAAGAGGCTGTGAATTTGAGGAACTCCAGTGGGAGGCACAGCCAGGGTGAGTGCATCTTGGGATGCCTCTCTGTGAACTCAGAGGGTCGGCTTCCAACTTGGCATACCTCATCCACGTCTCTGGACTTTGATCCCCTCCTCAGCCCTCTTGGTACGGTGTGGATGTGTGTAGGTGAGATGTTACCAGTCTGAGACATCCAGCTTTACAGACAAGTGTGGAGGTGCACAGGCCTTCGTCAGCTACTTGGTGTGCCTGTCTGGGTTCCAGGAGAGTAGGCTAGCATGGGGAAGTCTTGCTGTAGCGCCACTCAGATGGCTATGACATATGATCAAACTATGGGAGGAGCATCTTTCAGGAGGCCCAGAACCATCCCTTGAAGATGGTAGTCCACAGATGACAGCCAGTTCATCCAGTATCTGATATGTGCTCATACCTCATTCACACAAAGCTCCCTTATCCATCTGAGACACAAACAAGATGGAGGGACATAGTTATTCTTCAGGATCGGTCTCCCTTGGCTCTTGGTTGCTGATCCGGACTCCAGAGACACTTCCAGGACACAGAGCTAGATCTAAGGGAGCTATGACATCCCTCTCTAGCTCAGTCCAGTGCATCCAACCCTCCAGCCACCCTCTGGACTTCCTGTCACTAGCTTATCCAGAAGTAGCACCAGGTCACGTGACTCCTACTGTCCAGGCGGCCCTTGATGCTCTCTGGTCCCACTCCACAAGGACACTGCTGAGATGGGACAGCTTCTTTCTCAAGTGTCCTCTCACCCCGGTGGTCTAGAGCTGGTGCACAAGGTTCAGGAGGAATTCACGGAACAGAGACAAGCACAAAACCAAACAAGCAAACAACAGAGAGACTGTTACTACCTACCACTTCTAAGCCCAGAAATGACAACGTGAGCGCTTCTTTCCCCCCGCTGGCTTTTAGCGTGCGTCTGCTTGTAAGAATCTATGTACATGAAGCTGGGAGATGTGTGCATTTTCTGTAATATTTAACTTTTTTTTTTTTGACACGGAGCATTAAATGCAAAGCTTATGGCTCATAGTATTTACTACCTTGGGGCAGGAACAGCCGTCCACCAGCAGCTCCTGAAGAGTCTCGTCACGACTCAGTGTTGAGTTTGATTGTGTATTTTTAGCAGCGCAGAAAGTGAACAGATGGCTTTTTAAACAGTTTGACCTATCGACGCAGTATTTACCGCCAGCTGCTTCTCTGTGGCTCCTCCCCGGAAAGAAGCATGGGGCCGTTAAAATCCGCTCAATATGTGTTTGCTGAGTGAATGGACACTGGCTGAAGGAAGATTCTTTTCTGTTTGAAGAATTAGAGGTGACAACCTTTGTCCTTTGTTCTTTATGGCAGTTAAGGGCTTTGGGACACTTAGGCTGGTGAATACCATGGCTTTGGCTCCTGAGTAGCACCCCAAGGCCACCATCCCCCTTCCCTTCAGACTCACTCAGGCTGCCTCTAATTCTGTCTTGGACAGCACTTCCCAGCAGGCCCTGGGAACAGGTGCTTTTCTTCTCATTTTCCTCATGGGAATGCTGTAAGAAACACCTTGTGGGCTTCCAGTTGGGACTGTCATGTGTCCTTGACATCACCAAATAAAACAAATGAGCTTTCCCAGTGTCCAGGACATGCAAGAGGCCAGAGAAAGCCAAATTGAAGGTTGGTGTCCTGGTTTGAGGTGTCCATTGGTTTCATGTATTAGGGCTGGTCTGATTTGAATATGGTAGACCCCAAGGTGTTAAATGTATGCTGCTCAGGGTGGCTCTGCCGGGATGTTCCTTGAACCTCTGGGAGAGAGGGCAGAATGGGAGGTCTGGGGGTCCTGCCCTTAGCTCTCCTGGAGGGATGGTAGGGCCCCTGCATCTTGTTTTTCTGTCTAGATTCCTGGCTACAGGTCAACTCTCTGACCTACCACATTGCCCCTGCTCCCTACTCTCTGACCTACCACATGCTCCTGCCACTTCAGATACATGTTTGTTATAGGTAGGAATATCTTCCCATGTTCAGTCTAGAAGAGTTTTACCATGGCTTAGTGCTGAGCTGTACTGTGTGGATTTTAGAAGCTGTGAACTCGTGAAGGCGGCATCTTCAACAATTACACCCACTGGGAGGTGCGCAGATGCTCAAAGCAGCAGCCAGCTTTCCCGACTCTGCACTCCAGTACTGCAAGCCAAGCAGCTTTCCGGACTGTGCACTCCAGTACTGTAAGCCAAGCGAACGTTTTCTTTCCTAAGCCAATTATCTTGGGACTGGAGAGATGGTCCAGACGTTAAGAGCACTGGATGCTCTTCCAGAGGACCAAAGTTCAATTCCCAGCACCCCAGCCCACAGTTACCATCTGTAACTCTAGTTCCAGGGAAACTGGATGCTTTCTGCTGGCCATTGTAGGTGCTACATGTATGCAGTGCACAGACATACAGGCACATAGTGCACAGAAACACATGCACACAGTACACAGGCACATATATACACAGTACATAGCACACAGGCACACAGTACACAGGTACATGTGCATGCAATGCACAGGCACTCAGTATACAGACTCACATGCAGTCAAAACACCTATATACATAAAATAAAATTAGCAGACTTAACAATAAGTCAACTACCATATGACATCTAACAGAAAATTGGCATCAAGAGTTGGATTCTTTCTACAGCTGTAGCCTACAGTGTTCAAGAGCCTTTGAGATGGGAAGTGGGATAAATTTGAGCATCTGGAGGAGCAAGCTAGAGGCAGCTTAGAATGCTATGAGAAGAATTGAGAAAGACTTTATTTTGTTTTTAATAATGTGTATAATTGTGTGTGGGTGAATGCAACACCTTCAAGGGCCAGAAGAACTCATGTCCTTTGGATCTGGAATTATGGGTGGCTGTGAACTGCCCAATATGAGCATCAGTAACCAAACTGGGATGCTTGGCAAGAACAGTTAAGTGTCCTTACCCGCTAAGACATCGGTCCTAGTCACTGCTCTGTTGCCGTGAAGAGACACCATGACCATGACAACTCTTGTAAAAGAAACCATTTGACTGGGGCTGGGTTACAGTTTCAGAAGTTTAACCCATGACAGGCAGCATGGCACTGCACAGGCAGACATGATACTTGGAAGGGTAGCTGAGAGTCTACAACAGCAGCTAGAGTGGGACTCTGGGATAGAAATAGCCGTTTTGAAACCTCCAAGCCCACCCCCAGTGACACAATTCCTTCAACAAGCCCACACCTCCCAATCCTTCTAATCCTTTCAAATAGTGCCATTCCATGATGACTAAGCATTCACTCCATGATGACTAAGCATTCAAATATATGTGTCTGTAGAGGCCATTCTTATTCAAGCCACTATGACATCTCTCCAGTCTCCTAGTCTGATGATGGTCACAGAGCCGAATGCTGTGTGGGCACAGGGCTAAGCTGTTAAAAGCTTTGTTGGATGTAAGGGCTCAGCTAGGAAGTGCATTGAAGGTTTCCTTTGTTATTCTGAGGCAAAGGCTTGACTGCGTTTTGTTCTGTACTCAGGACTTTGTGCAAGGGCCAGAACTACTCTTTTATTTTAAGTTTCATTTTATTATCATTTTATGCGCACCAGTGTTTAGCCTGAATGTATGTATATGTGTCCTATGTATGCAGTGCCTGAGGAGGCCAGCAGAAGGCAGACGACTCTCTGGACCTGGAGTCACGGATGGTTGTGAGCTCTGTGAGTGCTGGGAACTGAACCTGGATCCTCTGTGAGAGTAGCTAGTGCTCTTAACTGCTGAGTTATCTCTCTAGCCACTGACAAACGACACTAAGGCAAATAAATCACTTTACGTGGCGGAAGCTCTGGTCGCTTTCAGAAACCTTATAGTTAAAACTGAGATTAAAACAAGGGGGCAAAGAGAAGAAGTTGATACTATTTGTCCTTTGGCTAGAAAAGGATCATGGGTAAAATTCCACCCCAAGAGGGTTCAATTTCCAGGGCTGATACAATATAGCCAAGCACTTGGCTTTAAAACCAAAGGCCTCAAGGGAATCCCAGAAATCTGCAGACCTCACCCTTCCCCAGTCACTATTAACTGTCAACTTGACACAGACTGGAATCACCTGGGAAAAAGTTTCAATGAGTAATTGCCTTTATCAGCTTGGTCTGAAGTGTATCCCTGGGGACTTGTCAACTGTCTTTATTAATTCAGGAGAGTCCAGCCCAGTGTGGGCAGCACCATCCCCTGTGAAGGTGGTCCTGGGTACATAAGAAAGCTAACTAAACATAAGCTCATGAGCAATCAGCAGAATTCTTCTGTGTCTGCCTTCAATCCCTCCTTACCCTGACTTCCCTCACAGGTAGACTGTGACCTACAATTATGAGCCCAATGAGCCTTTTCTTCCCCTAAGTTGCTTTTGGCCAGTGTTCAATGGTCACAGCAACAGAAAAGGAATAAAAATATAAAACTTTTTTCCAGATTCTTTTCAGAGTGGAATCACTTCAGAGAAGAGCTTTGAATGATCTGGGACTCCTCTCCTGCCATTTAGACACCCAGATGTTCCACAGCTGTGGTTCCGGTAGGTCCATTGTGTTACCCTGGTGGCAGAGCTTGGCGGTGTCTACATGGTGTTGATTTTTGAAGGCATGATACAGCTTCCCCTGAGATATCAAAGGAGCGTCTGAGAGACAGGAGGTGTGCTGGAGGGCTGGTGTCCTCTATAGGTAGCCCCTGGCAGGGCAGTGCACGAGGCTGGCTGTGAAGCTGCATCTTTAGTGGGGACCCCAGGAAAAAAGGTGACACCCGCAGTTAGCAATGCTTCTTCTGTGAAGGTCCAGGGCAGAGCTTTTCTGTAAGAGGGACTTTATGGGATCAGCAAGAGCTAGCCTGTAAGACAGAATGTACAAGATCAGCAAGATCAGCCTGTAAGAGGGACTTACCGGCTCAGTAAGAACTAGCCTGTAAGATGGACTTACTGGCTCAGCAAGAGCTAGCCTGTAAGATGGACTGTACAGGATCAACAAGAGCTAGCCTGTAAGATTGACCATATGGAATCAGCAAGAGCTAGCCTGTAAGATGGACCATACGGGATCAGCAAGGCTCAAGATCTCGGGTGTAGAGAGAATCTCTGTGAACTGTACAGAAGCATCGGCTGTCAATAAAAAAGCTGTTAGCTGAGGCAGGAACTAGGAAGTGGGGCTTCCAGTAGAGAGAGGGGACCTCTGGGATAGAGTTGAGCATGGGAAGAGATTTGCCCTGAACTCCGAGGAAGTCAGTTTTGTGAAACCAAGGAGAGATAAGGAGTCTTACAGCAGACTTAGACTAGATTATATAGGATAACTGAGTTATGAGCTAGCAAGAATGAGCCAAAGCTTGTGGCCTAGGCATTTATTCATAAATAATAAGTCTCAGAGTCATTATTTCGGGAACTAGGGCATGGGTAGAAAGGCCTGTGGTTACACTCAGGAACGCGTGGTCTGTCAGAGAATGCCTCACATGCTGGAACACTTGGGACATACTGCCTGCCCACCTGGGCTCAGGTCTTGCTTTGGACCTGCCCCTCCCTATATTTCTTCCTTTTATTTTTGAATTCCTTATTTTGAGATGGAAATGCTCACCCTGTGTCTGTTCTCCCCTTGAATGTGGATGCATAGAAATCCCCTTTTCATTTCCACAGAGTTGATTTGCCTCAAATCTCTGTGGAGTCTTCAGATGAGGGCCTTTGAGCACTGCTGGACCCTAAAACTCTGGAGACCCTTGGGGAGGGATGGACTGCATGCAGGTGACATTGGGAGGTGACTTGAGTCTCTGGGGTCAGGGGTGAGTGCTATGGAATATGGATAGTGCCCTCAAACACATACAGGTTGAAGTCTTATTCTGCAGGACGACACTCTCAGGAGGCTCTGTGTACCATTAGGAGATGCAGGCCCACTAAAGACCTTGGATCAATCTGGTGTTCCTTGAAGGAGCTTGTGGGAATCTCTCTCTCTCTCTCTCTCTCTCTCTCTCTCTCTCTCTCTCTCTCTCTTTCTCTCTCTTGCCTTCTACTCATGAATGAAGAGTTTGCAATGTCCTGTCCAGTGTCCCAGCAGGACTCCACAGCAGCATGGGCCCACCTGGTTCCACTAAATGCTTCTCACTGCCTCGATTATCTCAGGCACTCTGTCACAGAGACAGTACCCTGACTAACAGGAAACTTGATTCCCATGGTCATATGCTAATGACATTCAGAGATAGGAGTTGGGAGGTAATTGAATTATGGTGGCTGATACTTCATGAGTGGGCCTGTAGGATCGTAGATTGGTAGGTTAATGGAGTATGGCAGGAGTGGGTTTGTGGTAAAAGTGAGCGCTGATGTCTCATGATACCCTCTGCCCTATCACACTGCATCTTGTAGGCCCTCACTGGAAGTTTGGCAGGCGCTGGCACAGCGATCTCCCACTTCCGGAACCATGATCTAGACAAGCCTCTGTCCTTCATGAATTGCCCAATCTGCGGTTTCAGCTGTAACAGGAGAAAATGGACTAAGACAGAACTCAAGAGGAGCTAGGGGGGATGCGGGGGTCTCACAAAGATGGCCTCTCAAAGGCCAGGCTATGTTTAGGAGAGCCCATAAGCCCAGGGACCTTGATGGTATCATCACGGTCTGGCCTCTAGGAAGGGTGTTGCTAGACATGAGACTTCTCCATCTTAGTCTTTCCCATGTTCCTGCCATGTCACCGGTGACAGTCTTTTCCTGGCCTCGATGTCCCGGTCAGAACAGAGTCCGAATGTCCTGTTTCTGTTAAAATTGGTTCTCAGCTGGGAGCTGGGGGGCCCTCCTCACCCCTAATGGACCGAGGGCTCAGCCAGCCTGGCTGAGTAGATGCGTGAATGAACACAGGAGCTAAGCTCACTCCAGGAAAACTAGACTTGGTGGGCTGAGGGGGTGATTCTTGGTCTTAAAGCTCTAGTTTTAGTCCTTGCAATGCGCTCAGCCCTCAGAAGCGCCTGTGAGCATTTGCAGCGGAGGGAGCATGCCCAGAGAGCTCATCCCACTCAGGACAGAGGGCACAGCTAGACAGGGAGGGTGGAGCCTGGCTGCGCCCTGGCTGGCCCCGCAAAGGGTTTGCCTTCTCAGCCGGCTCAGCGCTGTGACCCCAGTCCTTAGACTCAGCTGGGGGCTCAGACTGCTTCGAGACTCAGTTTCCTCCCCAAGTATAACACAGACAAGATTAGACATGTTCCGTGCTGTCTTGAGGTGTGTGGGGGACAGCGATGATGTGGGCTGTGTCTCTGTGGATATATGCTTCTCACAGGAATCTACTTAGAATGCCCTCCATTGCAAAGGCTCCTTGTGACCACGCCTTTCATGCATACTCCAGTCCTCCTCCTGGGAACCAGGGATCCAGTACAGTAGGAAGTTTGTACATGATGAGCCCCTGCGGAAGCAAGGGCTAGAAAACCAGGGGAGGCGGGACTCTCACCTCAGCTATATGGCTACTACCAGTCTTGCTTGCATAGGCAGGCCAGTAAGGCTCCATGAGGGACACAGGCTCACTCCTCAAGGGATTGTGAGACCAAACGTCTATCTTTTCCCACTCTCCCATAGGCCACATACCCTGTCTATCTTCTTCCTCCCTCCCTTAAGCCAAGTCCTCCATCTTCTTCCAGCCTCCCATAGGCCACGCCCCCTGTCTATCTTATCCCTGCCTCTCATAGGTCATGCCTCCTGTCTATCTTCTCCCCTCCCACAGGTCACGCCTCCTGTCTATCTTCTCCCTGCCTCCCACAGGCCACGCCCCTGTCTGTCTTCTCCCCGCCTCCCACAGGCCGTCTTCCAGGCTGATTCCTGCTGTAGGGTGACTACAGAGAGGCCTTTCATGTCACAGTCATCCTGTCTATGATAATGTTGGAATCATAGTGTTTGGGGACTGTGGGCTTCAAAGCGGTGAGCTTTTTTGGCTGGTTAGTTTAGAGGCAAGCCCAGATGTTGGAGTCCAGAGTGACCAACCCGAGACTCTCAGAAGCCATGATAAAAAGGGAACTTCAGTTCTGTGTCCTTGCCCAGGAGAGGACTTGAAAAGGCTGTTCTGAAGCTGGAACCAGTGCCCCAATGGAGCCAAAGTTGGGGTTTCTAAGGAACCTGACTCTTTACCCTGGGTGTGGTGATCAGTCCTGAAGCAGCTATTTCCCGTGATCTCTTTGCCAACATCGTTTGACTTAGCTTTCTGCTGACCCTGGCCATTGCCTCCCTTGATAATGGCTTATAGGATGTTATAATTCTTAATTGACTTGCTTGGAGTAAGTCATCCGCGTACGCAGGGCCTCCTGGTCCTAGCTATTGCTTCTGTCTTCCTTACTTCTCCCTTCCTGATCCTCAACACCTCCCTATCCAGGATGCTTATCCCTACGGGTTTGGTTACGTGTGTGTGTCCCTTGCAGTCGGAGGTGGGAAGATCTAATTGTCCCTGGTGGTGAAGCACATGAGCACAGGGCAGGCTTTCGGTCAATCCTGCATATGACTTTGCAACCTGCTAGCATCCTTGTTTCAGGTCCACAGGGCTAGGGAGAGCAACCGTCTTCTGATATAGAGAAACTGAGTCAAAACCCACGCATGTCCCCAGGCTCCTAAACATTAGCAGTTGTCTCTGTGGTGACCATGCGCAGACCGAGCTTGTAACGGTGAGAAGCCTCTGATGGTATGAAGTGTGAGGAAGCCTTTGGCCATGTGCTAATTCACCCTGCCCCATCCATTCACAAACACACACTTGCCAAGCCTTTCCACTGGGACAGGTGGTCTCCAATTTTTGCCTTCTGCTTGCCCCTACAGAGGCATTCCCACGGGGCATTTGCTCCAGAATGTGGTTCTGTGGGAATTTATAAGCACTCACCAGACTGCCCCTAAGCCATTTGGTTCCCAGTGTCCACATCTGGTGGGTCAATAGACCAGCTTAAACTTCTTAAGGGGGCCTTCTGCATGCACACTCTTCACTCGCACACCACTTCCTTCCTAGTCCCCAGTGCCTTTTCAAGTCCATTTAATTCCTATTTATGATCTCACCACCAACAGTGTATAAATTAAAGGGTGGATGGATGGACGGATGAAGGGACGTGCATTCGGAATCTGCCAGCCTTGTTCTGAGGCCTCCAAATGCAAGGATATAATTTTTTAGGCTAATAAATGAAAAGCAGTTTCCCCTCTCGCACAAGTTGCTGCCTCAGCAGTCAGGGTTCAGCTAACGGCACATTCGTCTCTCCGGGGGACGGTGCCAAGGATAATATTTTGGCAGGTTATCTCCACGGCTACTCAGTACAGTGCCGCCAGTCAAAGGTCAGTTTATGAAGCAGGGATTTATAAAGTGAAGTTGGATTGGAGCTCTGCAGAGTCTACCTCAAGTAGCAGATCTGTCTTATCTTTGACAGATTCTGATGGGTGCTTGGTTCACAGCCCAACATGATGTCCAGGCCCTGGGGCTGCCCTGCTCCAGTCAGCAGCAGCTGTCTGTCAGTCTGCGTTGACTTCATGTAGATCTTTTGATGGAAGAGGAGAGGTCACAGAAATAGACAGACCAAGGGTCACAGTTCCAGACTGGAGCTTCATACTGATGGGTGGACAGAAGTGGTGAGGCAGAAGATGCTGGTAGTGCCAGGGTGGCAGCCCTAGAGCTAAATATCTAATTCCTCTTCATTTACAATGAAGAAAGCCATGTCTGTGAGCATACACATATGCAGGCACGTGTGCATTTGTTGTACCTAGGAGAAACAGGCAACCATGTGCAGGTTTAATGCACACGTACAACTCTATATGCATGTTTGTGCACAAGCATGTGAATGTTGAGTATCTGTGCATATATGTTCAAGTGCTAATGTGTGCACACAGATATATTGATATATGTGTGCAAGTTGACATACTCACTTCTGTAGTTGTGTATATACAAATATATAGATATGTAGCTGCATGCATGCTTGCATGTACATACATGTGAGTGTGCATGCTTGTGTGTACATATGCAAGCATGTGCTTGTGTACATGTGTGTACATATTCACACATTTGTGCATGTATATGTTTTGGCTATCTTTTAGTGGAAGGGCTTTTTTTGCATCTTACATGTCTCTAAACACATCATTCATCTGGCTCCGAAGCTCCATGGTTGGCCACCAGTAGGTTGTGCTGTTGAGGTTTTTGTCAGCGTAACATAAGCCTGGATGTGTATGGAAAGAGGAAATCTCAGTTAAGGTATTAGTGCCATCTTCTTAGCCTCTAGGGAAGTTTGTAGGGGCATTTTGTAAATTAGTGATTGATGTGGGAGGGCCCAACCTGTAATGGGTGGTGCCACCCCTGGCAGGTGGTCCTGGCTAATACAGGAAAGCAGTCTGAGCAAGCCATGGGAAACAAGACACTAAGCGCTGTTCTTCCGTGGCCTCTGCTTCAGTTCCTGCCTTCAGGTTCCTGTTTGAGCATCTGCCCTGACTTCCCTCAATGATGGAGCATATAAGCTAGAGTCTAAATAACCTCTTTCCCCACCTATGTGTCTTTTGTTCATGAAGTTCATCACTATAGAGAAGCAAGCCAGGACAAGGCTAAATACGGGGATTTAGGAACCATGAAGCTTTTCTATAAACCCTCCTGCTCATCATACTTCCATTCCCAACAGTGACCACTTTGGCAGAGGAGAAGTAAAACTGTTTATTTCAAAAGACAGGGGAAAATTCCCATGGTGATCTTCAAGATGGATAGACAACGCTGCTTGTGGGAACAGCCACCCGGGAGTGCCTCTGCTCTGGTGCCCGAGTGTGCAGCCTGCCCTTCTGAGGCAGACTGACTGGTTTTGATTTCTATAGCTTCTCCCCTCACTGTGAAATTCAATGGGGGTGTGTCAGGAAGCATGGGAGCCAGGGCTGACTAAGCATGTGGGACCCAGCTCTGCCCACAGTGGAATCCATTTGTGTTTTGTCTCCTGAATGGCAAATGCCTAAGCCCATGACATCAATACAGATACGAACAATGACTTGACACATGAGGATGAGTGAGGCCATTTGCTTAGTGGGCTGTAACCAGGGGTCAACACCCTCATGTGTATTTGGTTGAGCAAAGTCTCTGGAGAAGGACAACTTCATGATAGAGAAGGAGGCACCAGGTGATCTTGATTGAGGCTGCTCTCCTGCTGTGGTTTGAATGAAAATGGCCCTCGGAGGCTCATAAGCTTGAAAAGTTGGTGGAACTGTCTGGGAAGGATTAGGAGGCGTGGCTTTGTTAGAGAAAGTGTATCACTGGGAACTGGCTTTGATGTTTCAAAAACCATTCCCAGTGGTTCGTTCTCTCTCTCTCTCTCTCTCTCTCTCTCTCTCTCTCTCTCTCTCTCTCTCTCTCTCTCTCTCTCTCTCTCTCCTCTCTCTCTCTCTCCCCATGCTCCCTTCCTCCCTCTCTCCTTCCTTTCCTTCCCTTCTTCTTTCCCTCCTTCCCTCCTACTTGAAGATAGGATATAAGTTCTTAGCTACTACTCCAGAGCCATATTTGCCTTCCTGCTGCCGTGCTCCCTGCCATGTTGGTCATGAATTCTGTATGTCCCCAATAAACCCTTTCTTGTATAAGCTGCCTTGGGCATGGCATCTCATCACAGCAATAGAAAAGTAACTAAGACGTCGTGGAGCCTGGGAATAGGAACTGAAAGGTAGCCCCCACAAGAAGGGCGGCCTATGGGGTTACGTAGCGAGATGTAGCTATCTGCTTTCCTGTGCTTGGCCCTAAGCTGGAAGCAAGGGCAAAACTCAGGACTGCTATGGGTGATGGATGAGGTTTTAGTCCCAGAGGATGGTAGCTCCATGGGACTGTGATGGGATGGCCTGCATGCTCTGTGGTCCTGCTTGCTTCAGGGAAGCCTCCTGTGATGGGTGGTGAATGCAGGATGGTTTTCTGGGGGAGTCTGCTGCAGGCCAAAGGTCATGTCTGCCTCCATGACTCTTCTTGACCTTACTCCAGTAGTCATGTGACAGAATAAATTGTATTCTGTACAATACAATTGTCTGTAGTCTGTAGGTTGGAATGGTATCTAAGAAATAGTGTTCATATGCTTCAGAAGGGTGACTACCCCAGACCACCCACCCAGATCTCCCAAACGCCCAGATCACCCAGCCCAGATCACCCAGCCCAGATCACCCAGCCCAGATCACCCACCCCAGATCACCCACCCCAGATCACCCACCGCAGATTACCCACCGCAGATCACCCACCCCAGACCACTCACTCCAGACCACCTACACCAGACCACCCACTCCAGATCATCCATTCCAG
>NW_022196900.1:112179216-112192125 GCF_008632895.1 Mastomys coucha
CCCAGACCACTCACCCCAGACCACTCACCCCTGACCACCCACCCCAGACCACTCATCCCAGACCACTCACCCCAGACCACCCACCCCAGATCTTGCTTCTGTGTTCGCCGTTGTACAGTCCTGCACCTGAGGCTTAGCAGGCCTGTCTATGTCTCCTTCACTCTGGCTTTCTGTGGCATCCACTGCTTCTCCTCTCGGAGTAGTTTGGTCCCTACAGCACTGGGGGAGATAGCAAGTCTCCTGACTTCCCTTGGAGCTTAGGTTAGCCCAACACTCCCCACAGAACAGCCTGGCTCTGGAATCACTTCCGGCACACAGTGGATTGTTTGGGGCCTGATGACCAGAGTTTCCCAGTGGGAGGAGGGACCGATGACCAGAGTTTCCCAGTGGGAGGAGGGACCCAAATCAACTCCACAGAGTCACCCTCTGACTTCCACATGGATGCTGTGGTATGCACACTGCACACATGTCACACACACACACACACACACACACACACACACTAACAAATCTAAGCAATAGTCTTGATGAGGGGCTAGGAGGTAGCTCTGGTGAAGAGCTTGCCTTGCAAGCATGGGGGACCTGAGTTTGGATCTCTTTCTTTGTGTGAGAAGATTGTGGTAGCCCTGACCATCCCAGAGCTGAGAGCTAAGAGACAGGAGACAGAGTGTCAGGACCCTGGAAGCCCGCAGGGGAGCAGGCCTGACCTACAGCCAGAGGGAGCCCTGTCTCAAAGGAGTGCTGCTGCGGCTTCCTGTGGATTACTGTTCCTTACACCCAACATGCAGAATGGGGACCACCAAGGAAGGAGTCAGAGACAGAAAGGGCCACTCATGGAGGGCCCCTCTAGAGCAGCTGGCACACAGACAGGAGTGACATTGCTGTGCTTCTGTGAGAGCGGCCCAGAGCCAGCCGCGTGTCAGTGCTTCCCTCCTCTGCTCCTTGGATTTCATGGATGTGACATTTCATTTCTGGGGGAAATCGATATCCAGATTGGCAAACAGACACAAATGTTGCAATCATTCTCTGAAATGTTACACCAACATCACAGGCTGGCTGCGTCCCCAGCAGGGGAAGAGGGCATGTTTGAACATGTTTTGCTTAAATAGAAAAGGAGGGGCTGGAGGAAGAAAAGGGGAGGAGGAAGTGGCGTGTAAACATTGACTGAGGAAATGTGGGAAGGACATCCCTGCTCCCTTCCCTTCCAGCTCTGGCTCCCAAAGTGGGGATCAGAGCCACCCGGGGTGCTATCAACTGGAACAACCTCAGGATGGTGGAAGCTGAGGAGAGCCGACAGCCCTGCCAACCTGCCTAGGAGCTGGCCCTGTGCTGGATGCTGAATTAGATGAGGAGAAGAAAGAAAAACAGACCAGTCATAACGACCCTGAAGGAGAACTTGGCCCCTGGACTGGTCCACGTCATGTTGCTAGGCAAAGCACCTGATGCTGGGTACTTATTGTACCAAGATGAAGGGCTGGGGTTGCTCCTTCCACATACTTTTGGAAGCCACAGTCTGTGATTGGGATGTCCCGTGTGTTTGTTCTCTAATGAGGGCTCTTACAATGCATCCTCCAACCCACCCCTGCTCTTGGTCTGAATCCATGCTCGCTCTTCAGTGTTCAGGGACGAACCCCACTCTACTTCTCTATCAAATATTATGTTCATGGTCCATGAAAATAAATTAAAGGTTATAAAGCCTATTTTCCCACACCTCAACATCGCTTGGGGAATGCTTCTGTCCTTAATGAGAGGTGAGTCTGAACAGAGGGTAGCTGGGGCATCTTGGATCTTTTGTACACAGGAGAAGTGCTGGGGCCAGAGCAACGCCAACATTTTGAGTATATCACATAGGATGGGAGCAGCCATAGCCCAGCCAGACCTGGGAACTTAACTGGCTGAGCAATCAGGTGTACACTCTCATAAGTCAGCCATCACCTGTGTGCATGGATTAACTTCTACGTTTTTGTCCTGCTTACTTGAAACCTTTTGGGCTCACGTCCCTGTCATGTTTGTAGGTCATTAGGTCAGCTTTCTCTTAATACTCTGCATTAAGTGTCTGGCTTGGGTGTGGGTAGCAGCCAGGTGAGTGGACTCTAAAGCTTCCCATTCACCTACAGCTGGACCTCAAGGCCTTGTGATCTTCAAATCAGACTTTACATTCTATCTGCTTCACAAGGAAAGGGGAAAACAGGAGCTCTGGGAAGCGAGATTGAGTGGGCAGGCCCACCCCTAGGAGCATAGTATGCAAGACACTGTCACCTTTTGTCTTATTCTTGTTTCTGATACAGTTACATGTGCAGAATAAATTGTAGGTCAGGATGGCTTCTAAGAAGCAGCATCCATATGCTTTGAAGGGTGACTAGCCCGGATCATCTACCCTAGACCACCCACTCTAGACCACCTGCCCCAGACCACCCATCCCAGACTACCTACTCAAGACCATCCAGCCCAGATCATCTGCCCCAGACTACTTACCACAGACCACCCACCCCAGACCATCTACTTCAGATCATCTGCCCTAGACAACCTACTCCAGACCAACCACCCTAGACCACCCATCCTAGACCACCCACCCTAGACCACCCATCCTAGACCACCCATCCCAAATCACCTACCCCAGATCATCTACCCCAGACCACCCACCCCAGATCACCTACCCCAGATCATCCACCCCAGACCATCTACTTCAGATCACCTGCCCCAGACCACCCACCCCAGATAACCTACTCCAGAGCACCTACCCCAGATCACCCACTCAGACCACCTGCCCCAGACTACCCACCCCAAACCACCTGCACCAGATCACCCACCCCAGACCACCTATCCCAGACCAGCCATGATCACCTCAGACTAGCCACAGTTAAGGAGCTATATTTAAGGATATCCAAAAGTGATTACAGCTACATTTGGGGGGAGGGGCTGTGATAGGGACAGCTCTCTGCCATGATGTACAGGCTCAGTCTAATTAGTTACCAGAACCCTGCCAGGTCAACAGTTGACAGCTAGCGGACAGTCAATGCCAACAGCTAGCCAAGCACAAGCCGAGATGGACAGGGTAGGGCTTCCACAGCCACTAACAATGTGTGGAGAACACGAACATCACATACTAATCTTTCTGTTGGGCCAGGGGAGTATTCATAGTGCACATAGGCTGCCCATTGTCTCAGTCCACGACAGCCCAGAGATCCATCCAATATCAGTAGATGTTACCACAGTTCCTGGATAGTTTTTGCCCAACTATACACATACAGTCCAACGGTTTTTCTCTCTTGGGAACACCCAGCCATATACAGGAGTTCTTCTTCCTTTCCAATGATTTCTTCCTTCCTTGACATTACTTCATAAAGCATGTCTCCACTTTGCATACACACATGAGTATCCACATCTTTAATATTCATTAGTGTGGACAATGAACTTGGTTACCAACTTGGATGACTGTTGAGTTATGCACCCAAGTCCCCAGGCTGAGCATGTTGCCTGGGCCTAGAAAGTTCCCATCATTCCCCAAACCAAATGGATGTGCTTGTATACTTGATCCCCAGGTGGGGTGTTCCTTGGGAAGGCTGTGGAAGCTGTGAGAAGCTGCACCCTGTTAGATGAGAGAAAAGCCATTAATGGGAAAAGTGGCAATGGTCATACGATGATTGTATTTCAGTAACTGTGGTTAGCTGTGTCTTGTCTGTTTTAGTTTATTGCTTTTGATAAGTGGCATCAGAGTCATCATAATGTAAGGTTTCAGTGTCGGAAAGGGGCTGGAAAAGTATTCCTGTGAAAGGCTCAGTTGTGAGTTAGTCAGCTCAAGCCAGGGTGCCTCCATTGCTCACACTTCAGGAGGAGAGTACTGGCTTGCTGGGTGTTCAGAAGACCAATTCCTGATCCATAGATAGCATCTCACTATGTCCTCATGTGAGAGAGAGCAGAGGAATCTCTCTCTTTTCTTTTTGAGAATGTGTGTGTGTGTGTGTGTGTGTGTGTGCACATGAGCACAGTGCCCATGGAATCCATAAGAAGGTGTCAGATCTCCTGGAACTGTAGTTTTAGATGGTTCTGTGCCACCTGATGTGGGTGCTGGGAACTGAACTAAGGTTTTCTGCAAGAGCAGTGCATGCCCCTAACCATCAGGCCATCTCTCCAGGCCTTGGAGTCTCTCGTCAGGGCATTAATTCTATTAATGAAGGCTCTGCCCTTAAGATTGAATCACTTCCCAGAGGACTTAACCTTCTGATAGCATCAGCTTTGCACTCGGAACTTCAGTAGATAAATACAGAGGGGACGAACACATCCAGAGCAAAGCACATGGCCACTGATTCTGGGTGCAGGGTCTCAGTCACAACCAGTAAACAAGAACCCGTGTCCGTTGCAGCAACTTTTATGCAAATCTGAATTGGTTTCAAAATAAAACCTTTGCAGAAATAAATACCTCAAACAGTGGAAAGATAGGAATTCTCCTCAGCAACTCAAAGGCTGTTAAAAAAAAGGTAAAAAAAGGTAAATGGAAATCTTGTATATTTAAAGCACAGAATGAGCAAAGAATTCATTACACAGCTTAAGAAAGACTGGATTCCACTCAGCCATACTTCAAAAACACTGAAGACAGATCTACAGAAATTATCTAAAGTGAAATTCAGAGAGATCTATGAGGTGGTAAAAGGAAGAGCTCGCAGTCCATAGATAGGATCAAATGGTCAACAGCATGTGTGCTTAAAGCCGGGGAAGGAAAGTAAAAATGGAGCAGAAGAGATGAGAAGAGGGAGAGCCAGAGACCCTCCACCATCGGTGAGAGATGAGAAGAGGGAGAGCCAGAGAGCCTCCACCATCGGTGAGAGATGAGAAGAGAGAGAGCCAGAGACTGTCCACCATCGGTGAGAGATGAGAAGAGGGAGAGCCAGAGAGCCTCCACCATCGGTGAGAGATGAGAAGAGAGAGAGCCAGAGACCCTCCACCATCGGTGAGAGATGAGAAGAGAGAGAGAGCCAGAGACCCTCCACCATCGGTGAGAGATGAGAAGAGAGGGAGAGTCAGAGACCCTCCACCATCGGTGAGAGATGAGAAGAGAGAGAGAGCCAGAGACCCTCCACCATCGGTGAGAGATGAGAAGAGAGAGAGAGCCAGAGACTGTCCACCATCGGTGAGAGATGAGAAGAGGGAGAGAGTCAGAGACCCTCCACCATCGGTGAGAGATGAGAAGAGGGAGAGCCAGAGACCCTCCACCATCGGTGAGAGATGAGAAGAGGGAGAGCCAGAGACCCTCCACCATCGGTGAGAGATGAGAAGAGGGAGAGCCAGAGACCCTCCACCATCGGTGAGAGATGAGAAGAGGGAGAGCCAGAGACCCTCCCCCATCGGTGAGAGATGAGAAGAGGGAGAGCCAGAGACCCTCCCCCATCGGTGAGAGATGAGAAGAGAGGGAGAGCCAGAGACCCTCCCCCATCGGTGAGAGATGAGAAGAGGGAGAGAGTCAGAGACCCTCCCCCATCGGTGAGAGATGAGAAGAGAGGGAGAGCCAGAGACCCTCCACCATCGGTGAGAGATGAGAAGAGGGAGAGCCAGAGACCCTCCACCATCGGTGAGAGATGAGAAGAGGGAGAGAGTCAGAGACCCTCCACCATCGGTGAGAGATGAGAAGAGGGAGAGCCAGAGACCCTCCACCATCGGTGAGAGTTAAGAAGAGGGAGAGCCAGAGACTGTCCACCATTGGTGAGAGATGAGAAGAGGGAGAGCCAGAGACCCTCCACCATCGGTGAGAGATGAGAAGAGGGAGAGCCAGAGACCGTCCACCATTGGTAAGGGATGAGAAGAGGGAGAGAGCCAGAGAACCCTCCACCATCGGTGAGAGTTAAGAAGAGGGAGAGCCAGAGACCCTCCACCATCGGTGAGAGTTAAGAAGAGGGAGAGCCAGAGAACTCTCCACCATTGGTGAGAGTCAGTAACCCACAGATTGAGAAGCTCAATAAATATAGAGAAAGAAAAAAATGTACTCAACAGCCATCAAATTCAAGCTGCTGAGCCTCTGGGATGAAGATGAATCCTTAATCCCAAGAGAGACAAAAAGACACTCTGAATGCAGGAGATGGATGTGAATTGAGGTTGATTTCTCACGGTAGAAGCCCAGAAGATAACATAATGACATCTTTAAAGTGGGCGAAAGGCACAAAAGCCTGCCAATCCAGAATTACGCATTTAGAGACAGTAGGCTTCACATACGGAGGCATATTTAAGATCCTGCATTCTTTTTCTATGGAGACAAAAGCTGAGATAATTTAGTACCAACAGTCTCACATTAGAGGAATTGCTAAGAAAGTGTTCTCAGGGCTCAGGAAAGGGTTGGGGGTGGGGGGTGGAGAATCAGGTAGCATCCAGAACCACAGGAATGAAGGCATAGAACGGATGAAAGCTGGGGGTTCTGAGTGCCTCCCTCTGCTTGGCTAATGTGTTTAATTATGTCTAAAAGGCCATTGACTCCTTGAAACAATGGGAAATTTATTTGGGGGTTGGAACAAAGAAGCATGAAATACTGCAAAGTAAACTCTCAAACAGCATTGCAGAAATAGCAACAAAATTGATGGGTCTAAGAGTCTTGCTGTAGTCTGGCAAGATGGCTCAGTGGGTGAAAGAGCTTGCTGCCGATCTTGATACCAAGTTCTGTCTTCAACTCCTATGTGTAGAAGGAGAGAGTTGGCTCACTCAGGCTGTCCTCTGACTTGGACATGTGTGTGGTGACGTGTGCAGACACGCAGACACACACTCAAACAACTAAGTAAATAAGTATATAATTGACGCTTTTATCTCATTTGTCAAATAGCATGTTATGTGGAGGAAATAATCTGCCATCTTAAAGAGGAACATCTTGGTAGCTGTTTGGCCCTGGAACATAACTCAGAAGGGATTTACCCAGATCTTGACATGGGTATCAAACGACATACTGAAAATACTGTGCCATTCACTCCAGAGGGAACAGATAGAAAGAAAAGAAAGAAGAAGAAAAACAGATAGCAAAGGTTGAATAAAATCAAGCTACCAACATGGGGTAGACATCTTGGAATGAAGAAGAAAGCTGGAAGCTTTATGCCTTGGGACCCGGGAGACCTAGGCATCCGAAGAGGCGCTGAGATGTTGAACGTAGGCCAACCCTGTCCATCTCCGGCTTCTTGTTCTTGTGGTTTTTGTTTGTTTTGTTTTGTTTTAATGGATTCTCTGTGAATTTCACATCTTGCACCCCAATCCCACTCATCTCCCCACCTCTTCACATTCACCCTCTACTCTTGCACCCCTCCCCAAAGAAAATAAAAAGCAAAACAAAACATAATTTCGTCATGGAAGCTGTGCTGGGGCTCAGTGTGTCACACAGTATACTCTTTTCTCCACACGTTTTGTTCTGTGGGGATGTGGTTAGACGATCTTTAAAATGGATTTCTCTATTACTTAAGTCTCAAGCACTCCAGTGCCACATTCCCCTCGATGTTGATGGGAATCCAGAAGGCCACTGCTGTAGCTTCAGTGTCAAATGTCTCCATAGATTCGTGTGCTCAGATACCTGGTTCTCAGAGGGTGGCCCTTCTTTGGAGACAAGACAAGTCCTGTTGGGGGACTGAGTCCCTGGAGGAGGACCTTGAGGACTGAGAGCCGACCCCACTTCCTGCCTGCACTCTGCTGCCTGACTGTAAAGCATCCTGGGTGGCCAAATCCACGCTCCCACCATAGTGCCCTCCCTTTACTGATAGACAGCATCCTTGAACTGTGCCTGGAAACTCCCTCTGTGCTGCTTCAGGCGTTTGGTACAGGAATGAGGCCAGGAACCAATCTAACCGCTCGGGACTGCACAGGCTCATCTAGATGCTCTCAGGGCCTTGCGTGGGACTATTCGAGGTCAGGGTGCCAAGCCTTGGCTGGCTCTCCGAGCTCTTGCTGATCTCAGCGCGACCTGTAGGCACAAGTCCTGCTCAGTTCACAACCACCTGACTTCTCCATCTCCCACTCCCTGTCCAAACAGCTTTTTCAACCACAAGACAAAATTCTGAGTCTAAGGCTGGGACAGTAGTACCTCTGTGGTCCAGCATTTACCTAACACAGGCAAGGCCAGGGTTGTCTCTAGCATAGGCTGATACAGGAGCAAACCAAATGTCAGGCCTCCCATTCTCTGTCCTTGGAGCTGACCAATTAGATTCAAGCTCTGCAGGTTCCAACAGCCTCTGTCCCAGTCTTCCCTCTTCTCCATGTCCCCTAACCTCCCTTAGTGCTCTGACTGCAGTATCCCCTCCCCTTCCTGATCTCGCATTCTCTTGAAGCATCTTTCACCCGTCCTTGTTCACTTCCCCACTTGAAGAAGTTTCAAGTCTCAACCCCCATCTTTAAGCACTGCTCACCACAGCTGCCTCTTCCAGCTGCTCCAAAGTGACATTCAGATTCAGTCTCTGTGCACAGGCCCATCCCATGATCCTCTGGATCCAACCCACCCCCATCTGTATAAAGAAACGGTTGCAGAAACCCTTGGCAACCTGAGGAGGTGGCAGGTGGCAGGCTAGCCTAGGAATTGGGGTGTCGGGGCTACTCCTCCAAGACTTGATTCTAGTTTATTTTCTAGGAGGTGCATACCCTTGCCCCACCCCCACCTGTCCCTCCTCAGCAGATTCCATACTTTCTGGTGTTAAGGTATCTCACTCCCTGAATCTCAGACACTGTGGAAGGCTGAATCCAACTTTAGACCTTCTTCAGATCACTCTTAGCTTTCCCTGACTTCTGACACAAGCCACAAGAGGCTTGGAGCTTCTCTCTGTCCATGCAGCACAGTCATCCTCTCAGGATATCTGCTTGCCGCGTAGCCCAGTAGACCAGCTATCACGTGGTGTGTGTATGTGTGTTGAGGGTCTCGGCGTTCCCAGATCTGGCTACGGTGAAGCATACAGAGCTTGTGATCCACGATGTGGAGAGACGCGGCTGCTGCTGATATTTCTCGGTGGGGAAGGGTGGTATTTGTTGGCAGCCCATGTCTTCCCAGCATTAGGGACTTCTGGTGGGGATCGGAGCAGAGAGGAGCATAATAGAAATCGACCAGCCAGCAAATGAGATGATAGTGCAGCCGGCACCGGGGATCCAACTGGAGCCTCCGTAACTAGGCAAGGGCCCCTGGGTAAGCCCTGCAGTCAGAAACCATGGCAAGGCTCTTTCTCCTGGCAGGGGCTGTTGCTGGGACCGAGGGTAGCCCAAAGGCAGGATGTCCATGCCCTCGCTTCCCTCAACGCCCTGCACCTCACTCAGCCCCTTGTACCTGAATGATGCTTGAACAATTTATGGTTATTGCTCTTTCTATATGTAGCTGGTGCCTTAGGGTCTATGGGCTTCCAGAATGGATCTTGACTGTCCTCCAGAGATTTGGGGCCAGGACAGTGAAGGGACTCTCCTGAGGGAGCAATGGGGCGGGAAGCTGATTGTGTGTGACAGTGGACAGGCTGCACCCTCGAGAGCTGCCGAGCAAAACCTAGTCTGTAACTCCAAAGCCCAGCTCCTGCCTGGGAGGAGAGAGGATGTGGGAGTCCCTTGGGCAGCCCTGACAGCTGCAGGATGCCCCTGTTCCTGTCTGCATGACTGGTTTGTCTCACGCCCTCAATAAGTCCCTGGCCCAGGGCCAGGAAAGTCACCCAGAAGTGACCTGTAGGCCTCAGCTGGGAATCTCACAGTCCAGGGACAATGTTATCAGGCCGATGATACTGATGTGATCTGGGGCTGACACACACACCTGAGGCTTAGAGGGGGTGAGGTATTTTTGTGTAACAATTGACCATAAACCAGGTGGCTTGTATGACAGAAATGTCTATCATTACAGTTCTAGAGGCCAGGAGCGTGAGGTGAGGGTCGGACTCCCTCTAAGAGGCTGTTGAAGGAGGGTCTTTCCTGCCTTGGCCAGCTTCTTTAGGCTTTAGTGAATCTTGGCAAGTGGCCACCCCTTCTTGTCTCTACCCCGTCTTCATGTCACTTTCTCCTGTCTGCTGTGTCAAACAATCTCTGCTGGCTTTCTTCCCATCCTGACGGTTGTATTAGGTTTGGGCAGCCCTGGGGCTGCAGGACCTCACCTCAAGACCTTAACTCCCAGGCAGGAGGAACAGCTCGATTTGTACAGCGCTTACCGTATGGGCCTGCGAGCCTAAGCTCTGGGCTCCGAGTCTGTGCACAAAGCTGGGTGTGGTAGCACATGCTCGTAGCCGTAGCCCCAGTGCTGGGAAGTGGGTCACTGGAGCTTGCTCCCACACTGCTCAGCCTGAAGGGTAAGTTCCAGGTAAGCAGAAGACCTGCTCTCAAAAGCAAGGGGACAGTGTCCACAGGGGTGGCATCTGATGCTGCTGCCCTCTGGCCTCCACAGCAGGCATGCACACACACGCGCGCACACACACACACACACACACACAGGCCTTGATGTATTAGGCATGCAAAGACCCTTGATCTAAATACAGTCATTTCCTGAGCCCGGGTATTGGATCTCAAACAGGCCTTCTGGGTCCCATCTCTTCCGGAGTGTGTCCATGGATTTCGGGGGCGGGAAGTCTTGTCCTACAGCCTGGAAGTTGGGTGGATTTATCGAGATGGCCTCAGGACAGCCTTCCTGGGGACAGAAAAGCCAAGACTGCAGCATGGAGTAGCAGGGAAGGAGGCAGAACAAGGGCAGAGTCTGGGGTCAGCAGTGAGCTGTGGCTGAAACTAACCTGTGACGCCAGGAGCTGGGACATCTTGTCGCTCTTCCGAGCCATAGAAGACTTAAGCCAGAGGGAAGATAGGTTCAGTTCTGTGAGAGCAGGAAGGAGAAGGCCTGACCACCGAGGGGCTCACCAGGGGGTGCCAGTGAAGGGGTGCTTCCCTTCTACTACCACCTTGATCCCAGAACCCCATTATTCACACACACACACACACACACACACACACACACACACACATTAACACACAGAGACACAGACACACATACAAGTTCACATACACAGACACACATGGACACACACATATGCACACACAGATACACATAGACACACACTCACACACAAATATGCTCTCACACAAATACACACATGCACACACAGATACGCACATGCATACATGCTCACACACACACAGACACACACACATACACACACTCACACATACACACACATGCATACACAGATACACATAGACACATATTCACATACAAATACGCTCTCTCACACACACACAGACATACACACAGACACACACACAGAGACACACACAGACACACACAGACACACGCAGGCTCACACATACACACACACAGGCTCACACACAGACACACAGGGTCACACACACACAGACACACACATGCACCCATGCTCACACACACACAGAAACGTTGATACACATACAAGTTCACATACACAGACACATAGACACACATGTACACACACACATGCACACACACACGCTCACATACATGCACATGCATAGTTTCCCTACCAAGGGTGAGTACCGTGTGTCTCTCTCCACTCCTCCCGAAGTCCCTCCTTTCTCAGGCTGAAGTCAGACACAGCCTTAGCTTATTAAGACTCAAGGCATGGAGGGGTCTGGGGGCTCTGGGGGGGTCTGGGGGCACTGACTGTGGGTGCGAGGAACACATACCCATCTTCAGTATGCCTGCTGTTTCCTGTGCTGCCAGCCACAGGCGAATTCATCTGTAACCCTGACGGGCCTGGTAAGAGGGGAATAGAATTTCATAGCTACGGAGAGGAGATTACACAGACGAGGCTGTCTAGGAGACAGGCCAGAGCTGGGAGAGCCATTTCCAGAGATGAGCCTGCACACTTGGATGCTGCTCTATTTGCCTGCAGCCTGTCCCCTGACCACAGCGGGCATTACTTTTGAGCACAGCCTTTGTAGGTTGCAGTGAGGTGCTTGCACACCTGTCCAGGGGTGTGGAGAACAGGGCCAGCCTCCAACAGGTGCACATGCTCCTGTGCGCACACTCATGTGCGCACGAGTGCAGAGTCTGCGTGGAACACTGGTCACACTGACAGTTTTGCCTCCTAGTTCTAAGTGTGCGAGGCTGTTGCAGACAGGTGTGGAGCGAGCTGGGTAGCAGTGTACAATGCAACAGCTGCGCCATGATGGTTCCTCGTGGGAGCCCCCTCGGAGGCTTCGTCCTTGTTGGTGACACATGCTGATGGCTACAGCTGCAGAGGCAGGCGGGATTGACCCGAATGTTCTCCAAGGCAGGTCCTTTCTGGGGAGGCTGGAGGTCCTGCCCCTCGTGCCTGCCTCGTGGAGGGTCTCCATCTCATCTCCACTCCCCAACCCCGCCCAGTGCCAGGATCTAAGAAGCTCGGCTTGCTGTGGCCTGGCCTGCGGTGTCTGCTCTTCACTGTGCCGGGCATGAGCCCCTGCTGATATGCCGACTTACCTCAGGGCAGAGTGCCCAGCTCAGCCAGAGTTCTCAGAAGGACACGCGGGGTTTGCTTACTTTCATCCAGGAAACCCAGAGGGCCTCATAGGCGGACGTGTGACCCTGAACTCTTCTAGATGTTTTGATGAAAGTCCGACTCGTAGGTGAGGCAAGTCAGAGTCCGTCTCATGGGTGGCTGACTGCACGGGGCGAGTTCAGTAGCAGGCAACACAGCCCAAAGAGACGCTAGCTACCACTCTATCCCAGCAACTGCTGCCATTGCTGTTGGCACACCTCTGTCACCATCACCCTCATCGTCACCGTGGCAGCTGATGTCACCATGACTACCACTAGAGTGGCTGTCACCGTCACCACTGGCATCACCAGAGTTAGAATCACTATTACCCTCCTCTTCCTTGTGATCATCAGAATCACTCTTGTTATCACTGTGGTTGATAGCACCACCATCACTATCACCACCACCATCATCATCATCATCATCACCACCACCACCACCACCACCACCACCACCA
>NW_022196900.1:112193055-112202052 GCF_008632895.1 Mastomys coucha
CATCACCACCACCACCACCACCACCACCATCACCATCACCACCACCATCATCATCATCATCGTTACCACCACCACCACCACCATCACCATCATCATCATCATCGTCACCACCACCACCATCACCATCACCATCACCATCATTAGCATTACCACCATTACTACTGTCATCACTACTTAATGGTACCAACATCACTATCATTATTCTCATCACAATTATCACCATCTCCATCTCTCATCATCACTACCACAGCATCATTTTCTGGCCTATTAGCACATAATTTACATTATATTGTTAGGGTTTGTTTCTCATTTGCAAATTTTATAAAGAACAGGAACGCTCACACACACACACACACACTCTCATACACACACATACAGAGACCCATAGCACACACTTGCACTCACTACACACAATCACACACATTCATACTCACAACACACTCATACACTCATACACACACTCACAACACAGTCTCTCACACACACATACATACACAGACTCTCATAACATACACTTGCACTCACTATACTCTCTCACACACTCATACTCACAACACACACTCCTGCACACTCACAACACAAAATTCTCACTTATACACACATGCACTCACACACTCATACATACTCACACTCATACACACTCACACATACACTCATACACACATGCACACACTCACAACACACAAACTCATATAAATACTCATGCACACATACAACTCACACACACTCACACACATGTACAAAGACACTCATAACACACACTTGCACTCACTACACAAACACTCATACAACACACTCACACATACTTCACACACAGTCAGATACACTCATACACACTCACACTCACAGTCTCACACACTCACACATAAACTCATACACACATGCACTCACACACACAACAGACTCACATACACTCATATACATACTCATACACACATACAATCACACACATATACACTCACACACATCCAGAGACTCTCATAACACACACTTGCACTCACTACACACTCTCACACACTCATACTCACAACACACACTCACAACACAAACAGTCTCACTAACACACATGCACTCACACAAACTCATACACACTCTCACACACTCATACATACTCACACACACACTCACATACACACAGTGGAAAGAACTGTACAGCATGGGCTGCCTGTAGAGTTTTCATATTGAGTGACAGCTGACTACATCAGTGACCTAAGCCAGGCACATGGCCTAGTGCCCTCTGGGCTCCTGCAGATCACTAGGGCTTTGGCCGCTCCCTGCAGCTCTCCTCACCGGCCTTACACAGCGATAGTGAACCTGCCTCCTTAGGTGCTGATCCATCTCATGTCTTCCCATTGGCATGCAAGTACCAAGGTCAAGGTCTTCTCTGGCTTGTCCATCCTTGCTTTGCAGACCCATGCGGAGGCACAGTGGGTCTGCCTGGGATGGAGAGGTGGCCTGTCAGGGACGAGACCAAGGCTGTTGAAGTCTCAAAGCCAAGATTTAGAGAAGGGCTCTGAGCTTCTGCTCACACTGGGCGTGCAGCCTGTGATCTGATACACTTCCAGAAAGGAAGACAGGGTGGGCTCTGCCCCTCTCCCCATCTCACTAACTGAGTGGCTTCTCTTTGTCCAGCTCCCAGACCACTGTCCAAGCTCTCTGGCTCATATGCCTCCTCACCATGGCACCGAGGGCTAGAGAAACCTGTGGCTGCCTCGGGTACTCTGGGTTAGTGTCTTCTATGAGCAGGACTCTTTTTGCTCCAGCTTATACCTCTGCCTCTGCCTCTGCCTCTGCCTCTGCCTCTGCCTCTGCCTCTGCCTCTGCCTCTGCCTCTGCCTCTGCCTCTGCCTCTGCCTCTGCCCCTACCCTGGCATCCTATGTTGCCAAACCACATGACCCATAGTTGGCAGACCATGCAGGCACTCAGAGGTAAACACAGTCAGGAGAGTACGGTGGGAAGTCAAATGCAAGATAATCTTTAATTACCATCTGCAGAGAGAAGAACTGACCTATGAGGGAAATCCAGGGGTTGATTCCTAGTTACATGGCTCCCTCCCTGTAGCTCCCAAAGGCACAGAGAGGTTGTTCCAACATTCCACAGGAATGTCCCAAGAGGAAAAGGCATCTTCAGTTCCCAGTGTCACACAATGAAGCTCTGAGGGGGACTCAGCACATCTGAGTCTATTCTTCTCAAGGTGGAGATGCAGACAGACACTGGGCGTAGAGCCAGGCTGCCTGGGCTCATAGCCCTGGCACCCTCTTTGGGCCTACGTGGTAAGCTGGTTGCTTTCTGATAAGGCAGGAGCAGTGCGGTCCCTGTTGTAATGAGAACATGCCTGGTATAGCTGTGATCTGTGTACTGAGACATACTCTGGGGCATCATGCCAGCCTCCCATACCATCACACTCTCAGAAGAGATGGGAAGGCAGGTCTAGGGGTAGTAGTCTACCCTGTTACTGCTTGAGGCCTCCCCATATGTGCTCCTCAGTCCTTGAAAGCCCGAATTCTCGAAAGTGCCAATCTCTGTCATTGAAATGTCAGGAGACACACAGGTGATTCAAATGTTTCTAGTGACCATTATAAAATATTAAAACAAAATACAGTTAAAATTGAATTTTATATTTCTGGCATTGTATTGTATTTATTTACCTAATTGCTTCAAATTTTTAACATTTTGGCATATAATCAATAGAGAATTCCACCCCAACTCTGTGTGTGCACCTGTCTGTGTTTATCATCTGTGTGTGCTGATAAGTGTGCATGCAACTAAGTGGGCATGTGTGGAGGCCAGAGGACAATGTCAGGTGTCATTCCTCAGCAGGCACTATCTGCCCTTTGGTTTGGAAATGGATCCTCTGTTGACTTGGAGATGACCATCAAGTCCTGGAGATCTGCCTCTTTCCATCTCCCAGCACGGCCATTGCCATACTTGACACTTCAGCTCTGGCATTACCACACCTGACTCCCCAGCTGGCATTACCACACCTGACTCCCCAGCTGGCATTACCACACCTGACTCCCCAGCTGGCATTACCACACCTGACCCTCCAGCTGGCTTTACCACAGCTGACTCCCCAGCTGGCTTTACTATACCTGACTCTCCAGGTGGCATTATCACACCTGACTCTACAGCTGGCATTAGTACACCTGACTCCCCAGCTGGCTTTTCCACACCTGACTCCACAGCTGACTTTACCACAGCTGACTCCCCAGCTGGCTTTATCACACCTGACTCTCCAGGTGGCATTACCACACCTGACTCTACAGCTGGCATTACTACACCTGACTCCCCAGCTGGCTTTACCACACCTGACTCCACAGCTGACTTTACCACAGCTGACTCCCCAGCTGGCTTTACCACACCTGACTCCCCAGCTGGCTTTACCACACCTGACTCCCCAGCTGGCTTTACCACACCTATCTCCCCAGCTGACTTTACCACACCTGTCTCCCCAGCTGGCTTTACCACACCTGACTCCCCAGCTGGCTTTACCACACCTGACTCCCCAGCTGGCTTTACCACACCTGTTTCCCCAGCTCCGCATTACCACACCTGTCTCCCCAGTTGGCTTTACCACAGCTGACTCCCCAGTTGGCTTTACCATAGCTGACTCCCCAGCTGGTTTTACCACACCTGTCTCCCCAGCTGTCTTTACCACATCTGTCTCCCCAGCTCCCCATTACCACACCTGTCTCCCCAGTTGGCTTTACCACAGCTGACTCCCCAGTTGGCTTTACCACAGCTGACTCTACTTTTGCACTGGTGCTGGAGATCCGACTCAGCTCCCTGCACTTTCAAGGCAAGGCTTTACAAACCCATTCTGTGTGGCAGTGTGGGGCAGTGGTCTGCTCAGGTAACTTAGACTCAGTTGAGTATTTGGCTTTGAGTGCTGGAGCCCCTGTGGGCAATTTCTGCTTGCAGGAGGCAGAAGTAGCTTGGGCCATAACTCCCGAGTCTTTGGTTCCTGTTTCAGTCACAACCCCTCACAGCTGCCCCTGTAGGAGATGTGTACTCTATCAGGCAGACAATGGCCCAAGCTCCCAGCATTCTAGCTGGACCCTACCCCCAGTCATCTGACCACAGCACAGCCAGGCATGCCACGCCCCATACAATATAAAGGGTGGTTTGCCCCCTCCTCCCTCTTCCTCTCCCTCTCTTGCTCTCTTGCTCTCTCTGTTCTCTTTTTCCTGCTCTTTGTTCTTCTCATGCTTTCTTCCCCTCCTTCCTCTCTCTCTCCTTCCTCTCCTTTCCTTCTCTCTACTTGACCAGCCTATTTTCTCCTTCCTACAATAAAATATCTCATTTATACATTGCCCCCTTTTTAACTAACGTGCTGTGCAGCCACAGGCCTCAACACCAGAAAGAGAGAGAGCTCCAGGCCTCAATACCAGGCTTCGCCTTTTGGTACAATACCCTTCCTCTCCCCAGCCCGGACTCATCACTTTGTTTTTTGCAGTGTTTGAAACCCAGTGAGCCCAGACACTACACAGATGATTCTGCAGCCAGCACAGAGACCCAGAGCCATGTGTGGCTTGTGCCCCCCACCACACTGGACAGGCTGCCCTGGGTCAAATTCAACCACACCGAGGCAGTGCCTGCAGCTGCCCTCCACTTCCTTGAGTGTCTCATGGCAGACAAGCAGTATGTGGCCCGCCTGTGTGTCTTACAGGCTAAGGGCACGAGGTCTGCTGCTCCAGCTATGACAGGAACAGCCACAGTTGTCCTCAACACGGGAGGTTTCTGAGTCCTTCAGAGGCAAGGACATCCTGGGTTTTGGTGTTGACTCTTGGGGACTGATGCAAAGCAGGCATAGTCTTTACCTGTTGCCACAGCAACAGGAAAAGAAGGAGGGGTGGGGGTCTCTGGGACCTCAGGTAGGTCTGACCCTCTCCTGGAAAATGACTCTTCTTAGTTCGCTTTGATAGGGCCTTTGAAGCACAAATCCCTCATAGCACACAGCAGAAGCCACGGTACATGGAGAACTAAGTGGCTGGAGACAGGGTCTTGAGGTTGCGGGATGCTCACCCTCTCGCACACACAGCCTAGAACAACTCTGGGTTCCCCAGCTGCACCCTCATCCCTTGCCAAATGACTCCATGAGAACCAGGAGCTCCAATGGGCAAAGCCAGCAGTGGGCAGGATCCAGCCCAGACAGCTCCGCCTCCAGGAATCCATCCAGGAAGGCAGAACGCAGAGAAAAGCTCACTTGGGGTTCCAGTGCACTAACACACATGGCAGATACACACATACACACGCTCACACACACACAGACACACAGACACACACAGACACACACAGACATTAGACATTCACACACCCGCGGACACACAGAGTCACACACACTAACACACATGGCAGATACACACATAGACATACTCACACACACACACACACAGACACACAGACACACACAGACATTAGACATTCACACACCCATGGACACACAGAGTCACACACAGGCACGCACACAGACAGACACACACAGAGACACACAGATACTGACACACACAGACATGCATACACACACACACACACTGCAGGCAATCTCGCCACAGGCTCTGCCAGGAGAGAGGCAGGTTCCAGGACTCAGTGAAGGCCCCAGCACCCAGGGTCTGTACCTAGACCCTGAGCAGCTGAGATCCTTGCCTGCCTCCCTCGCCAGCATCCTCTCAGTCAGCGCTACAGCAGAGAGGCCTCCTCCGCTCTGCTAAAAGCTTTTGAGCATCTCACTTCCTCCCGTGGGTCTTAGCAGTGGATGGCAGAGCTGTTTCTCTGGCCACAGGAAGTCCTGCACCTGCAGTCAGTCTGCCTTCATTTCTACTTTGAGCCATGGTAGTAGTTACCATGTACACATGGTGTGTACATAGCGTTTCCTATGTGTGGTCTCCTCAGAGACGCCAAGATGATCCAGAAGTTCCTGTCATCATCTGGAGCCATCACACCCTGAAGGGCTGCGTCTGTCGTCACCATAGGCTCACAACACACTCAACTAACTGGCCCCATGCCACTGCGCTGAGTGAGAGCGGCCATTGCATCTCCAGCAGTATCTCCACAAGCACCAAGCCGCCACTGTTGAAGGTGACAGACAGAGGCTGTGGCTTGAGTGAAAGCTGGAAACAGTGTCCCCCTGCAGCTGGCTCCACCAGTTCCATGGCTGCCGCACTCTTCCGATGCCAAGTGCGGCCAGGGACTCTGCTGGGACCTTCTGTGCTTCTTTTTCTCTTTAACCAACTTTCATTCACCAGACTTCTCTGTTCCTCTCATGTGTGTGTGTGTGTGTGTGTGTGTGTGTGTGTGTGTGTGAGAGAGAGAGAGAGAGAGAGTGTACATTTGTATGACTGTATATGAGTGTGTGTTGTATGTATGTGTGTATGTCTGTGTGAGTGTATGTGTGTGTGAGAGAGTGTGTACATGTTTGTATGACTGTATATGAGTGTGTATGTGTTTGAGTGTGTATGTCTGTGTGAGTGTATATGTGTGAGTGTGTATGTTGTGTGTGAGTATGAGTATGTGTAAATTAGTGTGTGGTGTGAGTATGTGTGAATGTATGTGTGAGTGTGCAAATGTGAGAGAGTGTGTGAGTGTGTTAGTATGTGTGAAGTAGTATGTGTTGTGAGTGTGTGTGTGTGCAAGTATATGACTGTGTATGTACATGTACATGTGTGTATGAGTGTGTGTATGTGAGTGTGTGTGAGTGTGTATGTGTGTGTGTGTGTGAGTGTATGTGTACCATCCACCTTGCTTTTTGTCATTGTTAATTAAGACACAGGGTCTCTCCAGCCTGGACTCACCAAGCAGACTAGGTTTGCTGCAGAGCCTTTCTCTGCCTCAGCGCTGGGATTCCAAACACACAGCAGTGCCCCGATTTCCCTTTGCCATTTAACCTGGGGTCTGGCTGTGCTCACGAGGTAGCACTTCCACTGTCTGCTCCTGTGCCTGGGGTAGCACTTCCACGTCTGCTCCCGTGCCTGCAGTTTGTTTTCTGCGGCCACTGGGACAATTCCACGGGTGACCAGAGCATTTTGCCTTGTTTTGTGTTGTTTGTTATTTTGAGAAAGAATCTCACTCTATGACCCTAGCTAGGCTGAAATCCACTCTGTAGACCAGGCTAGTCTTGAATTCGCAGACATCTGCCTGCCTCTGCCTCCTGACTGCTGGCATTAAAAGTGTGTGCCACCATGCCCTGCTCAGAATGGGAAAGGTTAATGAAAAAAGGATTATTTGAGCCCCAGTTTCCGGGGTTCAAGGTCAAGGGGCTGGCTGTATTGTCTAGTGACAGCCATCTGTGGGCAGAGTCCTGAAGCAGCACAAGGCCTCCATGCGAAGAGACAGAATGTGTGTGTGTGTGTGTGTGTGTGTGTGTGTGCCCACGTGCACATGCATCTTTTTGGTCTGTCCTCCCCTCTTCAGAATTTGGCCATGGGTCATTATTTAACTTTAATTGCCTCCTCGGAACCCCTACCTCTGAACACCATGGTGGATTAAGTTTCTGCCTTTTGAATAACTCACAATGGACTGAAATTTAACACACCCCAGACCCCATGGAAGCCCCAGCACCCCTCATTATTCTGCATCTAACCTCTGTATTCCAAGAACTTTCTGTTCTGAGCTGAGCTTATCTTCCTGCAGAGACCACAGAGTGTGGGCAGAACCTGCTGGAACCTCTTAGCAACCTGCCAGGCCAAGGGAGAGCCACTGCAGTGGCTACACACAGTGTTTGGGTTCTGTTTGTACCCATTTTTGGTTTTTTGAGATTTTTTTTTCTTGTTTCTTTCTTCAACCTCCCCTCTTTCTCATTTTTCACTCTTGGCCTCAAGATTGGAATCTTGTAGAGCAAGCATCAGCACAGCACGCATAGAACATTAGCTTTCTGCTTCTGCTGCTCTCTCTCTCTCTGGGCTGTGTCCGTAAGTGGTGCAGCTCTGAAGGGAAAGGCACCCTGGCTGTCGGGAGCCAAGGAATACAAGGTCGCGGGCACAACAAACCTCAGGAAGAGGTTCTTTGGGGAAGGCACAAAAGGGTGGCTGCATCTGCAACAGTGAAGCAACAGTGAAACAGAGAACTGAAGGAGTGGCAGGCTGTGTTTGTTGTTTCCTAGCGGGCAGAGTTTTCACAGCGTGGCTTTCGGGGTGTGGCTTTCTGGGCGGGGCTTTCCGGGGCGTGGCTTTCAAGGGCGGGGATTGGTGGGACTTCAAGTCCTAAGCTTGGGAGGAGCCCAGGGATTGGTGAGATTTCAAATCCAGGGATTGGCGCGATGTTTTCAAACCCGGAATTAAGCTTGGACTTTTAACCTACTGCTTCTGCTGCTCCCTTTGAGGTCCTGTCCGCACACCATCCCCACAGCAATCACTGTGAAGAGTGTAAGCAAGATCGCAGGAGGAAGAGACTCTGTGACCAGTTTAGCTAACTGTCCAGCCATGCCAGAGTGCTTGCTTTACTATTTAAGCAATAAGATTACCAGTCTCTAGAATTCTCCTTTTGGAGTCTGATTTATCTCTCTGGAGAATTATACATAAGATTAAAGAGTGCATGTTCATTATCTTTAAACTACAAGTTATCCACACTTGCCTGATGTTTCCCTGGAGTTTTAGAACTGGCGCTTGAAGGTAGCAGTTTTCTCTTTGCTCTTCCTCCTAACACAGCTAGCTCAGGGGCCATGCATGCTCTGTGTGCAGTGTGTGCCTTGTCAGGGATGCATGTGGTTGGCCTGACCCGATCAGCATAGTGTCCTCCTGGCCACACTGGGCTCAAGGATGGACAATCGGTCTGTTCTGTCAGCCAAGGGCAGGTCCAGGGTTTCTAGAAAAATGATTGGCTAAAGAGACTCTCTTTCTGGAGGTTTGAACAAGGAAGTCTGGAGTTGTTGGCAGCCTTTGTGGTGCCATGACGTGGGGTATACCTGGAAATAAAGTGGGTGTAGGGGGTGGTGGTGGCAGAGGAGGGGAAGAGAGAGAGGAGAGGAGAGGGGAAGGCAGGGGAGGGAAAGGGAGGGTAGG
>NW_022196900.1:112202305-112203953 GCF_008632895.1 Mastomys coucha
GAGGGAAGGGTGGGTAGGAAAGGGGAAGGTGGGGGGGGAGGGGAGGAGAATGGAGGGGAAAGGAAGGGAGGGGAGGGAAGGGAGGAGAAGGGAAGAGAGGAGAGAAGAGAGGAAGGGAGGGGAGGAGAAGGGAAGGGAGGGGAGAGGAGAAACAAGATGAGAGGTCCTGGGTCCTGGATGGTGGGTAGTTCAACCACACAAGCCATCAGCTTCTCTTTCTGCTAAGGTCAGTTTGAGTCAATTCTTGTCTTGGGCCTGAACCAAGTTGCATTCTAGTCTAGCTTGGATTGGAGGAAGGCGGCAGGAGATGTCTGTGTGGGAAGAGACTGGGTAACCCAGCATCTGCCGTGAGGAGAGTAGAAACCCAGGGCAGGGCCAGCTCTGCTAGGAACTGGCTATGTTAGAGCGTGCAGAAAGACTGTCCTCGAGCCGGTCTCCCCTCATCCTCAGAGAGCGATTGGATGGGTCTGAGGGGCTCAGACCCAGCCTGGGCCTGAGATGGTAGTCAGGCTTTACCTCTCCAACCCACGTCATCTCCTGCCCGCTCCCCATTCCTCCTAAACACCACCACCCTCTGTGGGAAACAGCATGGCTTTCTCTCCATGGAGAACGAGGCTGTCTCCTCACTCCAGTCTCTGGACAGGGCATCGGGTGATGCTGAGACAGCAGGTGGAGCCTGGGTTAGAAAACACAGCGACTCTGACATGGATGGGTGAGCCAGAGCCTCAGATGCATCCTCAATGGGAATCCTGAGGCTGGTGTGCGTGTGTATGTGTGTCTAAGTCTATGTGAGTGTGTACATATGTGTGAATATGTATGTGTGTGAGTGTGTGTATGTGTGTATGTGTGTGAGAGTATGTGTATGAGTGTGTATGTGAGTGTGTGAGTGTATGGGTATGAGTGTATACATGTGTGTATGTGTGTAAGAGTGTATCTGAGTGTGTACATGTGTATATGTGTGTGAGTGTGTACATGTGTGAATGTGTGTATGTGTGTGTGAGTGTGTGTGCTCCAGTGAGTGTGTGTATGTGTAAATGAGTATATGTGTGTATATGAGTGTGTATGAGTGTGTGGGTGTTAGTGTGTACATGTATGTATGTGTGTGAGAGTGTACATGAGTGTGTACATGTGTGTGAGTGTATGTGAGTTTGTACATGTGTGTGAGTGTATACATGTGTGTGAGTGTGTATGTGTGTATGAGTGTGTATGTTTGAGTGTGTGTATGTGTGTATATGAGTGTGTGTTTGTGTGTGTAAGTGTGTGTATGAGTGTCTGTGCATGTGAGTGTCTGTGTGAGTGTGTATGTGTGTGTGAGTGTTTGTGTGTGAGTGTGAGTGTGTTTTAGTCACTATATTTTCCACCATGTGGCCTGGCACTTACTATCAGCTCAGCTATCTTGGCGTCTGTCGCCAGCTCCCTCTTAACCTAACTGCATTGAGGGAATCAGGAGATTTGGAGGAAGGCTCAATCATGCCAGTGGGAGGCGGGTTTTTTTTTTGGTAAGGATAGTAAGTGTGGTAAGATCACCTTACCAGGTCTCTGTTCACACACTGAACAGGGCTCTGCAGGTCCTTGAGAAAGAGATTCTTTTTGTTTTTCTTTTCTTTTCCTTTCTTTTCTTTTCTTTTCTCCTCCCCTTCCCTCCCCT
>NW_022196900.1:112203963-112205831 GCF_008632895.1 Mastomys coucha
CTCTCCCCTCTCTACCCCCCTCTCTTTTCCAGGCTGGCCTAAAGCTTGGCATGCAGTTGAGGATGGTCTTGAACTTGTGATCCTTCTGCCTCCACTTCCTGAGTGTAAGCCTGCTAGGCATGCACCACTGAGCCCTGTTTAGAGGAAAGCTGTGAAGGTCACACTGGAGTGGCAGTGTTTTGTGGTCATCCAGAGCTGGCATTGAGTGATGTCTGGCCCTGTCCCCTTGACTCACAGATAATGAGTTTTGGGGAGACATATGGGACGGGCTAACACCCTCATCTGGGGAACGTCTTCTCTTTTCCAAAGTGGCTTTCCATTAATTTCTTTGCTGCCTTTGCTCAACTGATCTGTGAATTAAGCAGAGAGCAGGTGGTATGGTCTCTGTTTTGCAGAGGAGAGAGCCAAGACCCAGACAGGCAACAACACTCCCCCAAAGTTAGCAGTGATGAAAGGTCGACAGGTCAGCTCTCCGAGTTCCTGGCCTCTGCTCCTTCCATTAAACCCTAGAGCAAGGAGAACCGCTTAGTGCAATTGGAAGCTCTAGCTGCTCCCTCACACCCTACCCCTCCACTCCTCTGCTCCCACCCCCGCCTCAGGTCTTTCTGATTCACATTAAGAACCACAGAATTTGCTGCCTGATTTACGGACTAAAAGCAGAATAGTTAATTAAACACAAAGACAGCAAGCTTTGGCTTGGAAGAAAAGAATCCTCGGTCTATTGTTCTTGCTCTGAGTGATGCTAAGCCATCTGTCCAGGAGCCGAAGCTCCAGTGACGACTTATTGTGTTTTGGTTATTGTTTCAAAAACACAGAAGCCAGCGGCCTCTGGGGCAGGTACAGAGGGAATGTTTAATGAGAGACATGCTGTGGTTTATATGAGTTAATTTCCTCTGTCCTTTGCACAAACAAAACCAAGCCAAACTCCAAGCATGTTCCCTGTGAATACCAAAGCGAGATTAAATCCAACATCTGAAGACTTTGAGTAAGGAAGCCACGGAGAAGCCAGCCCTTGGGGAGCAGCCGACAGAAAGCATTAGAAGATGGAAAACCACAACAGCAGACCACAAACACAAGTCCTGCTAGGTTCCCTGGGAGCTTGTGCTGTGTAAGCTTTGGTGGTTGCATGGTCCTCCTGGGTGTGCTTGTGTCTGTGTGTGTGAGTGTGTATGTCTCTCTGTGTGTGTCTATTCATCTGTGTGTATCTGTGTGTCTGTGTGTGTCTATGTGTGTGTGTGTTTGTGTGTTTGTGTGTATCTGTGTGTGTGCCAGTGTGTATGTCTCTCTGTGTGTGTCTGTTCGTCTGTGTGTCTCTGTGTGTGTGTGTCTGTCTGTTTGTGTGTGTGTGTATATCTGTGTCTGTGTCTGTGTCTGTGTCTGTGTGTGTGTGTGTGTGTGCGCGCGCGCTGCACGGGAGTGATTATCGCCCCTCTGAAATTGGGCAGCTGGGAATACAGGCACAGGTAGAACACTTTTGCACTTGTCTCCTGAGTGAAAGGGATTACAAAGGCTCATTCCTGACACAGGGGTTAGTAGTCAGAGTGCCCCAAGTGGCAGGCTCTCCCTGCACAGATGGCTGCTTGGTATCCCTGGAAAGATGTGTTGACGGCATCCCCAGTGTGTGCAAACATGCCCTTATGTGGGGGCTGGCTCTTTACAGGAATGATCTGTTTAAGATGAGGTCCTTAGGGTCAACCATCAGTACAGCTGATGTTCTTAGGATGAAAGAAACCTGCAAGAAATGGGTCTGTGGTGACCAGGGAGGTGGTGACCAGGGAGGTGGCCAGGGAGGTGGTGACCAAGGAGGTGATCAGGGAGGTGGTGACCAGGGAGGTGACCAGGGAGGTGGCCAGGGAGGTGGTGACTAA
>NW_022196900.1:112205912-112208617 GCF_008632895.1 Mastomys coucha
ACCAGGGAGGTGGCCAGGGAGGTGGTGACTAAGGAGGTGATCAGGGAGGTGGCCAGGGAGGTGGCCAGGGAGGTGGTGACCAGGGAGGTGACCAGGGAGGTGGCCAGGGAGGTGGTGACCAGGCAGACTGCTGTAGCTACACGCTTTGGGAAGCCCAGAGCCACTAGCAGCGTCCAGAAGCAGGAAGGACCTTCTCAGGCACCTTGCCAGCCCTTCCAGCTCTGGCCTGCCGAGACAGGAAGGAGCAAACACTCCAGGTCATCTTAAACTGTAGGTTGTGACACTCCACGAGGCCCTGTAACAGAATGTGGGAGTCCTGAGAAATGTAGCAACCACACAAGACAATAGCTGGCAGTCGAGCATCAGCTCACAATCAGTCAGTTGAGTCCGGGTGTTGCTGGCCCTGTGTGATGTCATCGGGGTCCTGAGGCCACAGCACGGAACTTTGCAGGGTGTACAGAATCAACCACGTCACACCAAGACAACTGGGCCTGAGCCAAGATGGCTCAGGCCCAAGACTTGCCTGTTCCGATGTCAGTGTTCTTGCTGTACGCACACAGCTCTCTACTCTTATGCAAACAGAGGAGTTTAATTACGGAAAACAAAGCCTTTTCACATTTTCCTACCGTTGTTCCTCAGCGTCTGGATTGGTTTCTGTTTGAATGTCTAATTTTTTAAAACTGCTGTTTGAGGTGCTGACTTGAATCTCATTAAGCGTATATCATTAACTGAATCTTGGGTTCGGGTTAAGATAGAATTTCAACGATGTATGAAAAGGCCGCTCTGGTCTGTATGTTTACGTGAAGTGAGGGTCTTGGTTGGCACTGGTACTGGCTTCTGAAGATGGGTCTCATTTCTGTAGGGTCAAGGACTACTTCTTTCCCCAATCAGATGGCAAAACTGACTTTGAGAAGGGTCCCATGCCTGTGGATTTCTAAGTAAAGGCAGAGGGTGCGGCTGGCTTCTGTGTAAAGTGGGTTCCTTAACATGCTACATGCCTTCTTCTGCAGGTTCACAGCCCAGCCACAGGAGGCATACTTGAGGTAGTCAGAGAAGAGAGCAGCATCAGAGAGATGGAGGGTCTATGGGTACTCTGGGTCCCCACCTGGACAGAGCAGGAAGTAGCCACTGTGAGCTATCTCTGCCCAGTGTCACTTGCTGTAATTGCTGGGTGACTTAGCATGTTAGACCTGCCGAGATGGCTAGCGAGGAGGTCGGAGTATGGGGTAGTCCTTTCTTCCCATCGTTACATGTAAGTTGTGTACAAAGCAGACCAGCCTGGCTTTCTGACAGACCTCCTGTCTCAGTTAGGGTTACTGCTACTGTGATGAAACACCTTGACAAAGAGCAGCTTGGAGAGGTAAGGGTTTATTTGGCTCACATATCCTGAATTGCGTTCTCCTGAGGAAAAGCCGGCAGATACTCAAACCTGGCAGGAACCTGGAGACAGGAGCTGATGCACGCCGCAGAGAAATTCTGCTTGCTGCTTCCCTCTTCCTGGGCTGCTCAGTACCCAGGACCACCAGCCCAGAGGGGGCACCCGCAGTGGGCTAGGCCCTTCACACCAACCACTAACTAAGAATTTAACCTACAGGCTTGCCTATAGCCATACCTCATGGAGGCTGTTCCTCACATGAGGTTCTTCCAGGAGCCATCAAGGAGAAGCTAAAAACTAGCAGGTGATCTTCCTGGGATGGTTCTGCCATGGACTGCAACATCAGTGACAGATTTACTTCTCTAGGCAAGGCTGAGAAGACTACGTGTGTGTGTGTGTGTGTGTGTGTGTGTGTGTGTGTGTGTGTGTGTGTGTGTGTGCATCAATCACTAGGTGTTAGCCCACCCTTTTGAGCAGATCTCTGCAGAACAACTAAGATGTACTGTCTTATCGTGATGCTATAGAGACAAATAGATGATTCCTTAATTATTAATGATGATTCTATTATATTAGCAATTGTTAAGTATTTTTACAATGTGACTGCTATTACGCCCTCTGTGGTAATCAAAACTGTGATAAGAACTCTGCTAGTCTTTAGTGTCATGAGTTAATTGCTTCTGAGATAGCAAGCAGGCATCTGCAACTTAGAGCACATCCAAGAGGTTGTAAAACCACTAACCAAAGATCATAAAAAAGCGAACTAAGGATTCACTGTAGGAACAAGGACAGAAGATAAAATGTTGACTGAGTTTATGTATACAAAACTTCACTAAAATTAGTCACCAAAATTATGATTTTAGCTTTCAATGAACCTGTTGACCTAGAGACAGACAATAAATGTTTAGCCAGATAATTACTCCTTGTGGATATGCATGTAAACATTCTCTGTTGTAAACTTATTATTCAATTCATGGTTTGGATGGATGTTTGAACTTCTAGTGAACTTTCATTTAAAAAAAAAAGGATCCTTGGATAAACTGTGTGATCTATTCTCCTAGAAAAGGTACAAAAGATGGCATCAAGACTGTTATATCAGGGCAGGGGAAAGAGCAAGATTAGGAGAAGAGAACAGAGAAGACTTTTTAGAGAACAAGAGACAACTTTCTTAGAGTTCTCTCTTCACCCCCACCGCCAACACGCGAGAAACTTTTTGAAGAACTTTTTAGAGAGACCTTTCAGAGGAGAACTTTTCGGAGGAGAGCTTTTCGGAGGAGAACTTTTCGGGGGAGAACTTTTTGGGGGAGAACATTTTGGGGGAGAACTTTTCGGG
>NW_022196900.1:112208627-112209000 GCF_008632895.1 Mastomys coucha
TTTTCGGGGGAGAACTTTTCGGGGAGAACTTTTTGGAGGAGAACTTTTCGGGGGAGAACTTTTCGGGGAGAACTTTTTGGAGAACTTTTCGGGGGAGAACTTTTTGGGGGAGAACTTTTTGGAGGAGAACTTTTCGGAGGAGAACTTTTTGGAGGAGAACTTTTGTAGAAACTTTTTGGAGAACTGAAGAACTTAGAAATAAAGATTAAAGTTGCTTTTCAAAGTGTCCCTCTTCTTCCCGCGACTTCGACTAGCAGGCTGGAAGTTAGAGCTGTGCAGTTCCTGTGGAGCTAGCACAAAGGCCTCCTGACTTAACCCCTGGTGTTTTACTATGAGGTGCTAAACCCCTGACTTAACCCCTGGTGTTTTACTA
>NW_022196900.1:112209011-112214385 GCF_008632895.1 Mastomys coucha
GAGGTGCTAAACCCCTGACTTAACCCCTGGTGTTTTACTATGAGGTGTTAAACCGCAGTTTCTGTTTTCAGGGGAACACAGACAGGCAGGTCAGCTATGGCAGCAAAGTGACTTACACTTAACACAGGTAAATGACTATTAAGCAGCAACCTTAAATATCTCACAAGACAAAGTTTTGCCTCAGCCGACACACTTCCCCCTCCCCTTCATCAAGAGAGAACCAAGAAGAAAGAATACCGCCACCCCCACCCCAAGGTTCATTCCTTTCACATGATTAATTTTAGCTTGTGTCAAATTGACATCAAAACCAGCCAGTACTCCTCTACTGCTTGCCTGTCATCACAGAGACAGGACCCAACGTCTCACAGGGACCTCACAACACTTTGACTGCAAAACAGTTGGAAGGCTATTGCATGGGGATCTACATAGCCAAGGCTAAAATGGGATCCAGTAATATCCAGTAACTACATAATAGGATCATACTAATGCCCAGCAGACCCACAGTAAGGCTAACTGACATCCAGCCAGCCAACTGATGTCATGCAAGTCTTCAATAAGGTCTAATGGCGACAAACAAGTTCACAAAGAGGTTTTCCACTCAGCAAATCTACAACAAGGCCCATCAACACATACCAAACCTACAATAAGGCTCCCTGACTCAACAATGGGGACCAATAACATGCAACAAACCCATGATGTGGTCAGCCTGGCAAGTCCATAGCAAGAACCATTGACATGCCAGAGGTCCACGATGGAATTTACAAACACTCATCAAGGTCACAGCAAAGGTGACTGACACCCAGCCACCACAATGAAGCTCGATGGCATCCAACAAGCCTATGCTGACTCCGTTGTCACACAGCACAGGGGTTGGGTTTTCTAGGGCCATGCTGCCTTCGTGAGCTGCCCTGGGTTGCATCGATGATGGCTCTGCCCAACTCACTACCCAGTCCTCTGGTCTGTGTGATTTCCGTGGAGACTGTCAGTCTACCTGCTCTGATTCAGGCACTGGATTCCTGGACCTGTGACCTCTGGGTTCTCTACTTGCTTTGGTCTGAGCCAGAGCTAAACCATCACACTTGGTCCTATCACAGTTACTCACACTTGCACAATGATCAAGATATGTAGACAGCAGAATGTCCCAGAACCTAGGGAAGACTGGGGTTTAGAGACAGAACAGCTTCTTGGAGATGATTTAAGCACTCAGAGGTTGCAGGGAGGGGTGAAGAGGAAGGGCAGGCTTTCTGCAGGGTGGGTACCATCTACTTCCAGTCCCTGCAGGGAAGATGAGCAGGGAGGTCAGGGGCTCTTCCATGGTGCCTTCCAGGTTTCCCTTGACTTCAAGATGTGGTGGCACAGTGCTGATGGAGCTACAGGTTCATGTAGATGTTGCTTCAGAACAGGAGGTTCATGAGTGCTGTGATGGGTATGCTGGGTCTCAACAGAGCCAGCCCTGGGTAGAAATCCCCTTTACTGTTAAAGAGCTGAGCTCATCCCCAGAGGAAAGTCTACAGCATATGTCCAAACTGCAGGAGAGGCTATAAGAGCTACTAAGGTCTCTTTCAGAGACACAGTGACTTAGTCACTGTTTTAATGCTGTGAAGAGACACCGTGACCAAAGCAACTCTTATAAAAGAAACATTTGTGTTGGAGGCTTGCTTACAGTTTTAGAGACTTAGTCTCTGATCATCGTGTCAGGAGGCCGTCAGGCATGCACAGCACTGGAGCAGTACTGAGGGCTTTACATCTTGATCCTCAGGCAGCAGGTGTGGGGTGGGGAATGGGGGACACACCTCCTAATCCTTCCCAAACAGTTCCACTAACCACAGATTGTGATCAAATACCTAAGCCTTGGGAGACAATTTTCATTCAAAGCATTATTCACATCCTCAGCAATGGGTTTTGCATAACAGCCCCTCAAAGAGGTCATCTATGGGGTCCTCCCTGCTCCCACTTCTACCAGAGAAATGGAATACAGCAAACATAAGACTTCCTGGAATCTTAGTTCCCAGGCAAAGGGACTGAGAGGCAGGAACCTAAACTTTCAACTTCCCGGATCCAGAAGTATGAGAAAGGTTTATAGCCCCCGGGTGCTTTCTTCCGGCTGTGATAAAGCATCCTGACCTAAAAGCAGCTAATTCAGTTTCCATCTCCCAGTTATAGTCCACCACTGAGGGGAAGTTATGGTGTAGGAGCTTGAGGCATCTGGTCATGCCACTGTAAAGGGCTAAGAGAAGTGAATATACTTGCGTTGTTTGTTTGCCTGCTGCTTGTCTACATGCTGTCTGCCTGCCTGCTCTTCTGGGCTAGCTTTCTCCACTCAGGGCCTAGCCTGTGATGTTGTGCCACCTATAACAGGCCAGGTCTTCTTATATCCATTAACCATGAAGACAGCCCCTGCAGGCATGCCACAGCCAATCTGATATAGGTGATTCCTCAGTAGAAGCCCCCTTCTGTCTTAGTTAGGGTTTTACTGCTATGAACAGACACCATGACCATGGCAAGTCTTATAAAGAACAACATTTAGTTGAGACTGGCTTACAGGTTCAGAGGTTCAGTCTAGTATCATCAAGGTATCAAGGTGGGAGCACAGCAGCATCCAGGCAGGCATGGTGCAGGAGGAGCTCAGAGTTCTACATCTTCATCTGAAGGTTGCTAGCAGAAGACTAGCAGGCCATCCTAGGCTGTGCCAAGTTGATAATTACAACTAACTATCACGCTTGCCATTTAAACTGCCCTGTCCCCAAGTGTTTGTTACAGCAACAGACTCCAATAGACACTGAAACTCAAAGAGGGGTCACAACTGTTTTGTGCTTCATTCCCAGAAACGGAGGTACCCAAGGGAGGATGCTGCCTCTGCCCAACCATGCATCTTGAGTCCTGGGCTGTCTGAGGCAGACAGCCCATTAAAAAAGCAGAGGAGTTATCGATGGGCACAAAGAGAAAACAAAGCAAAATGGAATATATTGAAGAAAGTAGCCACAAGCAAACAGGGTAGGTCATTAGAGAGACGGGAACAGAGGCCATTCATCTAGAATATAAAGTCCTTCTGGTCACAGCCCCGACCCACCCGTGTTCAATGCAGCACTTTTATTTTGCTGTAATTTGTAAGTTATTCTCTTTTATTGTACTGGCCTTTGATTCCTCTCTGTCCTGGCTTCTGTGGTGCTGTGGGGGTTTATGCAGTCACACACACACACACACACACACACACACACACAAACACAGAGAGAGAGAAAGGAGAGAGAGAGAGAGAGAGAGAGAGAGAGAGAGAGAGAGAGAGAGAGAGAGAGAGAGAGAATGCCATTTCTCTTCCACTGGTTGATTTCAGGAGCATTTCTGCTATTTTCCAAATATCCATTTGTCTTCCTCTTTGTTTAAGAACAGACCTTCCGCCCAACTCCAGGAGACAAAATTACCAAGTTCCATGGCAAGTATTTTTTGTTCTGTCTTTTGTATTTTTTTTTCCGAGATGGAGTTTCTCTGTGTAGCCCCAGCTGCCCTGGAACTCAATCTGTAGACCAGGTTGGCCTCCAACTAAGAGATCCATCTGCCTCTGCCTCTCAAGCTCAGAGATTAAAGGTGTCCATCCACTCCAGGGTAAGAATTTTACATCAAACAATTGCAGACCTAAGCAAGCTCTCCCTCTTGCTGCTCCTAAGGCCTGAAATGGATGTACCTGTCCACCACATGATGAGGCAGAAGTGAGAGAGCGTGAGTAAGCTCTGGGTTTCTGGAACTTTCTGAGAGGACTGTGGCTTAGGATGACTGTAGGCAAGGCCTCTAAGAGGGGTTGTAGGGCTTCAGTGAGACTCTTTCTTTGGGGGAGTGCAGTGTGTGAGGTCAGCAGGGGGACTTACAGGGGTGAAACTGCTGGCAGCTATGGGGCTTATTGCCCTGTTGATAATTCCTCTGCAATTCATTAATCTATGTAAAACTTATTTCTCTTTCTTGTTTTATTTTTAAGTGTATGTATGTGTGTGTTTGTGTGTGTGCACTCACACATGTGTGCAGGTGCTCACAGAGGCTAGAAAAGGGCATCCGCTGGAAATGGAGTTACAGGAGGTTGAGAGTTGCCCATCATGGGTGCTGGGAACCAAATGAGTCCTCAGCAAGATCAGCAAGTACTTTTAAGGGCTGAACAGGTTCTCCAGCTTAACTCACTGTGGTTCTGTGAAGCAGCATGCATGGGCTCTTCTTTCCCCAAGAGACTATGAGACACAAATGGTCCCTCCCACCAGCTGGGCCTCTCTGCAAAGATCAACTCACATTCAGGACATTGGTCAGCAGCACTTTTTTGGGCTCTCCGCTCTTATTACACAAGAGAGATGGCAAGAAGTAACTGCCACAGAATTGGTGTCACCATAAACTCTGCACCTGACCAGAGGGGACAGAATTGTCTTTGTGAGTCCCTGGGAGCAGAGATCTCATCATGAAACACAGCTCTCTTTATCACACCACCTAAACATGAAGCAAAGGGTAAGCACATTCCTCAAATGGAATTATGATCCTTAATGAATTAATAACAGGGTTATGATCCTCAACTCAACAAGCAGAGAGAGAATACAGACAATAAAACGAAGTGAGCAACTGCAGTATAATTACTGGGTCTTTGTGGCTCTGTTTAGGAATGCATTATCTCTGTAGGGAAGGAAAGGTAGACAAGAGGCTGGGCTGGCCTCCTGTGGCCCAGGGTTCACACATGAGTGAGGGAGACAGGAAGACCCTTCAGTGAATGGCTTTGGCAGCATGGCATCTGCAGGATGCTCTGGAGGTCTGTAACTGCCAACCTGTGTGTTAGCCGCAGAGCCCACCCTTCCCATATCTGCCTGTTTAGTGTTGCCACAGAAACCACCTTTGAATTTTAGTGGTACATTTGTGGATGCATTTTTGGAGCCTGATATAGTTTGTTCTAAGTGAAGTTCTTTATCCAGTTAGCTCAGGACTCTCTCAGACACAGCCCATTCCTCAGGCGGGGAAAGTGTCTTTTCCAGTTCTGTTTCCTCTGGACTACTTGCTCTAGAAAGAAAGTGATCTTATCCAATGATAGGACTGGTTTGTGCCCTTGACCTCTGGGGAGGGTTATACTGTTCCTGACAGTAAGTTGACTGGTCTTAGGATCTGTCCTAGTCAGGTTTTCTATTCCTGTGATAAAATACATGACCAAATGTTGTGTGTCATTTTACTCTCTAACTGCCTTTACTCCAAGAAGTGACCATTCCACCAGCCCTCCTACCCCCCAGATTCTCTTGACTCCTTGGACAAAACACATACACACACACCACAGACACACACCACACACACATACCACACAGACACACGCAGACACACACACACACACACACACACACACACACACACACCACACATACCA
>NW_022196900.1:112214791-112215014 GCF_008632895.1 Mastomys coucha
GACACACGCAGACACACACACACACACACACCACACACATACCACACAGACACATGCAGACAGACAGACACACACACACACACACACCACACACATACCACACAGACACACACAGACACACACACACACCACACACATACCACACAGACACACGCAGACACACACACCACACATACCACACAGACACATGCAGACACACACACACACACACACACCACACACA
>NW_022196900.1:112215740-112225877 GCF_008632895.1 Mastomys coucha
ACTCAGAAATCCGCCTGCCTCTGCCTCCCAAGTGCTGGGATTAAAGGCATGTGCCACCACTGCCCTGCGGCCCATGGCTTTCTTTACTGACAGATCAAGAACCTATTGGGGGCAGGGGGGGGGGAGGAGAACCAATTGAAGAACAGGACAGCATCGAAACCACTCCTTCCAACCAAAACCAAAACCAAGGAGGGAGGGATTTATTTGGCTTACCCTTCCACAGGTTAAATGTAAAAACAGGACATTGGTTAGTTTAGAAAAAGAGCTGTGCTTACCCTTCAGGAATGAGCTTTATTAGGAGAGAGGCCCTAGAGATCATGATCAGCTGTGAGTGGGAAAAGTGTTAAGAAAGAGCAATGTATTTTTGTAAAAACAAAACACAACAACAAAACCCCCTAACACTTCTTTTTTGTGATAGATGAATACATGGGAATTCATTCAATAGTCAAAGGGTGAAGTGCAGGCTTTGGACCTTAATTTTGGTGTGTGATGTTTATTTCCAAGTTGACTTTAACAATTAAGTAATTTTAAAGCTAGCATGACAAGTGTCCTTAAAGGAAGAGAGAGGAGCCTCATTAAAGTATAAAAGAGAGAGAGAGAGAGAGAGAGAGAGAGAGAGAGAGAGAGAGAGAGAGAGAGAGAGAGATGATAACAGGAGTAGAGCAGAGGGGCCATCAGAGAAATCCCCAAACAAAACAAATATCTGGCTTTACATCCTTCTAGAGTGTAGCAGGAAGTCTTACGCCATGTGATTTAGTTCAATATAACGTACTTGACAAAAGCACTGGGGAGCCAGGTACTGGTTAAGACCATGATAAGACTGTGAATTAGGGGCTGCTGTTCAATCACAGCATGAGCATTCTTAGCTCCATGCGCTAGGGAGCAGGCAGCAGGAAGACATAGCCTGACCTTCCACACTGTGGCACTCGACCTCTTAGAATCTCGAAGGGACAGGCTGTGGTTTAACAAAGTGGAACTGAGCTGCAGTTTCACCCAGACACAGAACGAAGGCTGAGACGGCAGCTCCCACCCTGCTTCTTGTAGGCTCAGGTGAGAAGCTGTTTTGTTTTGTTTTGTTTTTTAAAATCAAAAGCCGCCTCTAATGCCTATTACAATACTAAAATGGCAGCATAGGACTCAGCAGTGACTGGCCTTGTGGTATCAGTGCCTCTGGAGACAGAGTCATCTACAGGTGACTAATCAACCAATCAGATCTATAGGACTGAGCCCTAAGACGAACTCTAGACACCAATGTTCAGTTGAGCCTCTTGAATGGCACATACAGGTTGTCACACAAGAGGGGTGACAGACAGGTCCTGATGTCAGGGGCAGGGACAGCTGCAGCTTCACCTTGGCAAGCCTTCTGGTGTCCATTACTTTTCTACTACTGTGATAAAATATGGTGACCAAAAGCAATTTTTAAATAGATTTACTTTAGCTTATAGTTTCAGAGGAGCAGAATCCATCATGGCAAAACCAAACCAAACCAAGACACCGACACAACATCCAATGGTAGCAAGAATTGGCAGGAGCTGACTAATTACATTTTCATCCATGTACAGGAAGCAGAAAGAGAAAACAGGAAGTAGGTGAGGCTGTAAACACTGAAAGCCCTCCCTCTAGTGACATACTTCCTCTAGCAAGGTTCTACCTCCTAAAGTTTCTGTAACTTCCTCAAATAGTGTCACCAGTAGGGACCAAGAGCCTATAGGGACAAGAGCCTATAGGGACACTCCCGCACCTTGTCCTTGGCAGGTTTCTGACTGTTCAGAATTGTGTGAGCCACAGCTACAGGCAAAATGGCTCACTCTGCTTTGGGAGGCTTTAAAGGATCTGCAATCATAAGGCAGGGTTTGAAGTCGTCCTGGCTGTGCAGGTTGTTTCTGAGCATGTTGGGGACACGCTGCCCCAGCCTCCCTGATGTTTGCTTGGTCTTTTGCTACTCTAGCTCTTTCAGCAGCCTTCTCTACGGCACTGACAAGCCCCTCTGACCAAACGTGAACGGTTTATTTATCTTATATTTTCAGATCACAACCCATCACTGAGGGATGTCGGAGTAGGTTCTGAAGCAGAAAACATGGCAGTGGAATGCTGGTTGATGGCTCACTCTCAGGCTTATGCTCACCAAGCCTTCTAACACAGCCCAGGCTCACCTGCCTAGGGATGGTGCCGCCCACAGTGGGCTAGGCCCTCCCTTGTCAACTGGCTATAGAGACAAACTCTCATAGACATGGCTACAGGCCAATCTGACCTGAGAAATTCCTCAGTGGAGACTCCCCAGGTGTCCAGACTGTGACACATAGGCAGCTGAGGCTTGTGTTAGCCCTGACTTCTGGCTGGGTCAGGTGTGTCTGGTATGGCTGGGGTCTGCATACCTCTATTATGAATAACCCACATTTGCCTTTGCTGCAAAGCCACCAGCCTCTACGTCTGAGAACTGCTCCTGTGGGACCACCCGCAAGGCTTTGGGGGAGACTTTGGACTTGAAGCTTCCTGAAGAACTGTGGGTGTTGAGCATGGAACTGTTGACAGCAGAGTGGGTGTCCCCCTTTCATGTGTCGTTGAGCCATGCTGTTTCTGGCCCACTTAAAGATATCACAGGGTTTCTAGAGGGCTGTGAATGACACCCGGTGTTAAGCAAATAGACAGCTGTCCTTGGGACAGACTAGAAAGGCTGCCTTACGTGTGCCTTCTCTGATTTATGCCAAGTATTTGTTAACCCCTGAGGTGCTATGGTAAACCCCATGGAGCTCAGTAGGCAATGGATGTACTGGATTAACTTGGGAAGGAGAGAGGAGGAGGAGCAGGAGGAGGAGGAGGAGGAGGAGGAAGAGGAGGAGAAGGAGGAGGAGGAGGAGGAAGAGGAGGAGAAGGAGGGCAAGCAGGAGAGGAAGTCATTTGCAGAACAGCTAGTTCAGTCGAATCTGAGTGTTTGAAGTTGTGGTTGCTGCTCTGAGGATCAGAGGAAGCAGATGGCATGGGATCTGGACAGAAGCTCACCTGGTGAGATAGCCTCCGCCTCACACATCATATCCGGTGAGAACCTTGGGTTCAGAGATGCCCTGCAGGCATTTCTCCCCCCTACACTATGTCAATTTTCCCACAGAGAAGGTATGAACAAACATCTGAGACCCAGGGTGATGCTGACCCAGGGAGGAGGCTTGTGAGCTGCCTGGTGCTCATGTGGAGCCCATGTACTCAGGCATCCTGTTCTGGCAATCTGTAGTGGTGGAGGTGAGAACTAGGTGCCAGTTCCCTGGAGCTGAGACTGCATCCTGCTCCTGCTCCTGCTCCTCTCTGCCTTGCCCTGCGGGCTTGCTGTACCCACTTTCTGAGCCTCAGTGTGCACATCTGCACCTCTCTGTGGCGTCGGAGAGGCATCACCTGTCTCCTGGTCAGAATCCCACTACGGGCTGCACACTACCTTTGGTTCCCGGCAGGAGAGACAACACCTTCAGAAAAGCTAACAACATCCAGTTGTGAGGTCTCTGAGTACCAGCACCAGAGGAAGAAATCAGGCTCTTAAGTAGCCACCCCTCCCCCGACCAAGCCAGGGCTTGCTGGTCTGGATCTCCACGCTGGCTTCTGCTTTTATTTCCTATTAACCTAAGCAGAAGAATTCAAATCCAGTTGCTGTCAGGAGCATATTTCTTTCTAAATCCAGAGCATAATAAAAAGCCGTGAGTGATCTGGATGTCAAAAGACTAATCGAAAATCCCACTTGCAGCAAACACAAATAGTTCTTGCTGTTAACAGGACAATATATTCCAGAAAGAGAAAAAAAAAAAGGCTCCAACCGACCAGCCGCATAACATTCCGTTGATTCTCCTCTGGGTTTGGAGCCTTGAATTCGAAAGAAATTCAACCCCACGCTTCCCTCTCAGAAATTCTTCAAACAGGATTCTCTTTCAAGGAGCTAAAAGCAATTTAATCACTTGAAACAAAAACATTTCTGGCTTTTGAAGGCTGTCCAGTGCTTTCTGGTGGTCAGAGCAGAGAGCATCCAGGCAGAGCTGGTGGCCACTGGGAGGCAAATGGAGCCTGGTTCTTGGTTGGTTGGGGGACAGTTTCAAGGGGTGCAGGCTCCCTATGGTCTGCCCTGTTTCCAGGCCCTTTGTGCTTTCTGTGTGTAAACGTGGAGGAGGAGGAGAGATAGTGACACACCCCACCCTCACCCTTGCTCAGGGCATGACATCTGCATGGCATCTCCTGGAGGGAATGTGTTTTCAGAGGTAAGGGCCCAAGGAGGAAAGGCCATACTTCAGAGGTCATACTCAGAAACCATGGAAGCCAGGATTTGCTGGATTAAATTTTCCTTACTCCCAACCCAGTGGGAGGAAAATGCCTCCAGAATACTTGAACCTCTGATCCTGCTGGGGTTTGTGGTCTCCTTTGATTTGCTCTCTGTGTCCAAGGGAAGTGAACTATTCCCTCTGGCTAGCTCTAATGTTGGGTCATGTCCACGGAAGTGTGACAGGCATGGAGGTGCCACGCTGTGGTACCTGAGCCGCACAGAGCAACCAAAATGGAAGAGACAAAATGGTCAGAAGTGAAGCCACCTCCAGGAGGACATTTCTCTGGCTGCTTTGACATAAACAGCCTCCATGGGGTGTACTAGAGTGTGTAGGGTATGGGGTGGGGTTTCAAGGCAGGAGGGTTGTGGGGGAGGAAGGGCTGTGGAGGGGACAGAACATGTTGGAGTATGGGGAAGGGTGCACAAGGAGAAAAAGTGTTAAGATGTGGGGGGGAGTGTAGCTCTTTCCCATCCTCAGCCCCCACTCTCCATAGCTGCAGACTGAGGAGTCCTCAGGGGTCTAGAAGTCTTGCAGGAGCCCCACCCCTCCCTAACCCAAGGCTTGAACGCTGTGAGCAAACCCATATGTCTCTGAGAGCCACCTCTAGCAGGCCCGATTCAATCCATTCACAATATGAATAGGAAAATCAGTCATTGCTTGCAGGCTGTCCGGTCTTACGGATTCCATCCGATCCAGGAAGAATCAAGCCCGTGTAAAGCCATAAAATCCTTTCCCAGAGGCGGCTGGGGCAAGGTCAGCCGCTCTTCTTCAGGACCATTGAGTAGATAGAAGGCAAATCGTCACATTAATATGCAGTCTGGTCCCCATCTACCTCCTAATAAATATCTGTGAGAGCTAACACTGCTAAAACGTGAAGGCGGGCGGGGGTGGGCTCCGGAGACCAGTTATAAATGAACAAAAATAATACAGAACTTGGTACACGAAATATAAGCCGATTTCCTCATCTATACTAATGGATTTTAAATAGAAAAATAAACTGGGAATAGGCAGCAGGCACACTCGAATTAAAATGAGGCCGCAGAGCTCTTGGTTGTATGGGAAGGCCAGTCGCACAGACTGCTCGAGGAACGGTTCTGGAGGACGGCTCTAGGCTCTGCCTCATTTGGCAGCACACAGTCTTTCTGATGCTGCTCGCGCCATGTGCCGCGCATGCGCTTGAGCCTCCATGTGATACTTGAGCCATTCGTGCTGCGTGCCACGCATGCACTTGAACCTTCCACGCCGTGTGCCGTGCATGCACTTGAGCCCCAGGTTCACTCTAATTTCTAAGACATCCAATATCCTCACCCTCTTTCTGCCTCATTCTGAAGGATCGCTTTACTAGTTGTTGATTACTAATTTAAAAGAAAAATAACTACAAGAAGCGCCCCCCCCCACACATATGTTCAGATAACATCTGTCTTCTAGTTAAATAGTGATTGCAAAGAGAGGGAGCTCAGGGAGAGGGAACAAAATACCCGCTGCTAATGACATAGCATAAAGACCCATGATAGGCGGGGTGGTTTTCTGTCCTTCCGCTGCTAATGACCTAGCATAAAGACCCATGATAGGCGGGGTGGTTTTTATGTCTTTACAGCGACATGTTCATAGAACATTTCATAAAACCTCACAATCTTAGTTGTTGGTTTAACGGGATGCCGCGTTTATTAAATCTTCACCGAGGCCATTTTAATGGCTGCATAATATTCCATCACATCGACTGCCTTCAAGAGAGTTCTCTTGTCAATACCATGAGCATCTCCCTATGGAAATCTTTGGATAGTCAGTCAACAAACATTTTCCATTCACATGTACACTAAACCTAGTTCAGGGCCAGCACTAGAGGAACAGCAGAGATTGGAGCTGCACACTCTCCTCTCCCCTCCCCTCCCATCCCCTTCCCTCCCCTTCCCTTCCCTTCCCTTCCCTTCCTCCTTTCCTCCCTCCCTCCCTCCCTCCCTGCCTGCCTTCCTTCCTTCTTCCTTCCTTCCTTCCAATCTGTCTTTTTATCTTCTTTTTTCTTTCTTTTGTTGCTTTCCTAGGACAATATTTATTTGAAGAATTACTTTAAAAACTGCCTGGTATGGGCCCAGCAAGATGCCTCAGCAAGGAATGGGGCTTGCTGCCAAATCTGGGGACCTGCATTTGATCTGGGGACTCACTTGATTGGAGCAAACCAGTTCCCACGGTATCCTCAGAGCTCTACACACAGAGACACAAGCAAAATAAATAAATGAATGTAAAAAGTATTAAAAACTACCGAACACACAGCACCAAACTGCATTCCATACAGGCTGTCAGTGTATGATCCACTGTCTTGGGATATCTACAAGCAACTTTGAAAAAGTACTTTGTGCATGTGTATACTGTGTATGCGTATTTGTGTCTGTGTATATTCGTAAACGTTGTGCATGTGGGTATTTGTGTGTGTGTGCTTTTCTGTGTGTATTTGTATGTGTGTGTTTGTGTGTATATTTGTGAATATTTGTGGTTTTGTGTGTGTGCTGTGTTCATGTGTGAGTGAGGATTCTCCGTGACTCTCATGTTACAGACAGGAAATCGCAGAGTCACAGTGCACACTTGTGAAGGGTGGAGGTGTGTCCCCTCCCAGAGCCGGTTCTCAGATCCCAACTGCTGTTCTATAAATGATTTTTGTTGAATTTTGGCCAGATTTTTAAAAGTATCTGTTGGTTTCACACCTGTTCTTTTGATTGCTAGTAAAAGTGTACAAGTGTGCATTTGTTCTAAACTCCCTGAGTGTCTTTTCCCTTTGCAGCACACACAGAGACATACAATAGCACACACAAATACACACATAGAAACAGACAGACACAGACTGACACATAGACATACAGTCATGCATGCATGCACACACACATATACACAGACACACGCAGACTGACACGCAGATACACATATGCACACACACCACACAAGCACATATATACTCCAGAGGAATGAACAGACAGACTGACACATACACACACAGGCACATACACCACAGGAACACACACACACACACACATAGACACAGACAGACACAGATTGATACATACACACACATACACATGCACACACACACATATAGACACAGACAGACACAGGTTGACACACACACACACACACACACACACACACACACACACACACACGCGGACTGAAATGCACATGAGCTGACACGTCCCTCAGCTCCTCCTCATCTTCCCACCTGCCATATGATCAGGAGGCAGGTGTCAAATCTTACATTGGAGGAACAGCATATAGGAGTTACAATGTGTCAGACATGTTAAGCTGACTATAAATGTAGCCACATGACACACGTATAGAAATAAATCTGCCCAAGGTCATGACTTGGCAGACACCTGGGGAGGGGGACGGGGAGGGGGACGGGGATAGGGTACTTTACCAGTTAGTTGTGATGTTTCATCAGTTGCTCAGTGGCATGTGGCTGGGAGGGTTAGACATAGAACTCCACTCTGCATTTGCCACCACATCCTTAGTGACCTCTATCCTCAGAGGATCACAATAGCGTTTTCCTAGCCAAGGTCCAGCCAACCCCTGTGCTCCCTGCAGAGTGTTGGTTCTTGGGTCATTGCTCATCATTTACTCCTGTCTGTTTGTCCTGGGTAACCTCAGCTGTCAACTTGACTCAGCCTAGAGTCACCTGAGAGAAACCAGTTGTGGAACTGCCTAGGTCGTAGTGGCCTGTGAGCTTGTCTTTGGGGAACTGTCTTGATTATTGATCCAGCCCACTGTGGGCAGCACCATGCCTAGGCAGGCAGCCCTGGGCTGTATAAGAAAGCTGGCTAAGCGTGAACTGTGAGTGAGCCAGCAAGCAGCATCCTTCATGGCTTTTGCTTCATGTTCCTGCCCTGATTTCTCCGGGGATGACCTGTGACCTGGAAGTGTAAGCTGAAGTAAAACCTTTGCTTCTTAAGGCTGTTTTGGTCATGGTGTTTGGTCATCACAGCACTGGGAAGGAAAATAAAATACTGCTTTTTTGCAACACACACAGAGACACACAATAGCACACACAAATACACACATAGGCACAGACAGACAGACTGACACATAGACATACAGTTATGCATGCATGCACACACACACACACAGACTGACACGCAGATATGCATATGCACACACACTACACAAGCACATATATACTCCAGAGGAATGGACAGGCAGACTGACACATACACACACAGGCACATACATCACAAGAACACACACACACATAGACACAGACAGACACAGATTGACACACACACACATAGACACACACAGAGAGACATAGACAGACACTCTTCCCTCCACCTCACTCACTGGCGGCTCCTCAATGTTCCCTAAAGTCACAGGCACGCCTCCCGCTTCAGAAGCCCTTCCTTGCTCCCTCCTGCTCATTCAAACCGCTCAGAAGAATGCTATCTCTCTATTTCCTTCTTCTCATCGACTAAGATCTGTCCTCAGCATTTTAGTATTCTGCTGAGATGGTATGGCAGGCGCTGTGAGAGGCCCATGAAGCACACACCTCCAACCCCACAGCCCTTCCCACTAGAGATCCCTTCATACCACAACCCTGCCCGCTAGAGAGATCCCTCTATCCCACACCCCTGACCACTGGGGCTCCCATACCAGGACACCCTGTCCCTGGTGTCCAATGATGAACACATCTAGCATCAAAGATGGAAGATGTCTATTTTCCCATTTTGACAGGGAATAGGGTTTTATCACAGCTTGGCGTTTTCATCTAGGACAGGAGCTATGGTGGTACTGACGCAAGGTCTTCTATCTTGGAGCATCTCTTCTTCCTCTTAGCAAGTGCTGTGAGGGTCGGTGACTTGCTGAAGAATGAGACCCCAGACTCAAGTAGTATGTAAAATGCAAAGAGCGTTATATTCTGCAGAAGCTGGGCATGCTGGGCTCTCCCATTACCAAGACAGAGACACCCAAGTGAGCTCGCAGGCACGTTAGAGGAATTCCGGGGTGGGTGGCCTTATCTTGCTCTATCTCTTAAGGACATTCCCAGACTATTACCGAGGCCTGAGGGCTGGACACTGTTGCTGACCCATTGTCTTTGGTTCAGGCCATGTGGTTGGATAGGTTTTGACTAGCTGCTTGAAGCCTGGGTTTTTAGGTCTAGCCTCCTGAACTGCCCATTTGAAGCCTCTCATGGAGTCAGCCTGCCTCGTCAGTACATGCCTCAGTTTCCCCAGATGACTATACTTGTTTGCGTGAGAATGATGAGGTTTAGGTGGCTTGGCGGCAGAAGGTTCTCAGAACAATCCCAGAGCACAATGCTGGGGGTGAGAGGTTGCCGTTATGGGCCCGCCTTGTGCTGAGGCAGGGCTGTCCTCTCTAAGTTACTCCATTCTGTAGAAAACGGTGGCTTTTCAGGCTGTGCCTCACCCCCAGGAAACTCTGTTTTCTCAGGAGCTTTTGACTCCATTTTGAGAGAGGAGGAAAACCCTAGCCCCTGGGTGGGCCCAGAATGTGCGTCCTCTCTCAGGCACAGGCTGATGGATGGCTTGTTCCTGGGAACAGAAAGCCCCCACGTGAGTAACTGGGTGAACTGAAACAGTGGCCATACATGGATGCATTAAAACCATACCAGAAACTTATCAGACTCTGGAAGAGTCTGTTACTGGGCAAGAGATCGCCCCCTCATCCGACCCCATTAAATGATGTCACTGTCACGTGACACTGCAATGTCACAGCCCCACATCAACATGCCATCTGATACCTGGTGTGCTGTCAAGGACTAACAAAACAAGACAAGGGCTCTCTAATGACCCACAAGCTTTGGCTGAAGACACTGTTTACTCCTCGGCCTGCCTATCCCCCC
>NW_022196900.1:112225887-112233387 GCF_008632895.1 Mastomys coucha
TTCCCCTGCGCATTCCCCTGCCCGAGAGTCCCCTCTGCCCACCCGCACCTTTATCCACCCGTCCCCCTGCAACTCCCCCATTTCCTCTGCCCATCCCTCTCGCTTGCACATCCCGCTGCCCTCCCACTTGAACCTGGCTGGACCTGAATCTGCTGGTTTCTGCTCTTGGGCTACAGTTTGGACTTTCGCCGAGTGCCTGGACCAGACTCACCCTCAAGTCCATCTCAGACAGCTCCAGCAGCAGCCTCCTCCCTGCACGGATCTGCTTTCTGATCTTATCAATACACACTCTTAACCCACCTCTGCAACTTCTTGGACTCTGTTGAAGCCTCTTTAACTTGTTCCCTTCTGTAAGCATATATGTGCATGTAGCATAGATATATTTACTGTATCTTGGGTGGCATGGGAGTAAATATTAGTAAGTAAAGTTGAAATAGAAGAGCCTATACTTGCCTCAGCCACATTACCAAAGTGGATGGCAGTATTCTTTGCAAATCTCTGCCATTGAAACTACATGTTCGTTTACATTTCTGCTGCGAGCACACTCATGTCATGTGTCTATGGCTACGTGAAGCCTTTTGTCTATTGGTCTCACGAGTTTGTTATCTTGGTACATCTGTCTCCACAGTGTCAGAATGGGTGTGGCACATCAGCAAAGAGACCTGGTACCTTCAGAGCTTTTTGTGGACCACGGGCATTTCAGAAGAGCAGATGGGGACTGGACTGGTTTCTATGGTGACTCTTGGAAGATGGAGAGGGTCTTTACAGACAGGAAGCTAGGGAAGGCTGTGCTGGGGTGGGTGGGACAGAGAGTAGGCACAGGACCTTGGAGGTGGGAATAGTAAAGTTGGCTATCTGGGGATTCTAAACTACTTCTGGGATGGGGACTGGGGTGGGAGAGAAGGTAGGGGGATGTGTGGAGGGAGTTTAGGGCATGAACTGGCTTGTGGAATGTGGAAGAAAGGATGGGGTGGGAGAGAGGGTAGAGGGTGTGTGGAGGGAGTTTAGGGCATGAACTGACTTGTGGAAGAAAGGCTGGGGTGGGAGAGAGGTAGGGGGTGTGTGGAGAGAGTTTAGGGCATGAATTGGCTCATGGAAGAAAGGCTGGGTTGACAAGGAACAGCATGAGCATTTCAAAATGAAGGGGTGACTATGACTATGGGGGGTCTTGAGGGTCCCTCCTCATACTGGGGTGTCTTTCTGCACATAGTAGGGCCAAAAGGATACTCTGATCCCTATGATGATGGCACTCATGGATAGCCATCCCGCTGACACATGCTCCTTATACCTGCTGAGATGTGCTCCATGTACATACTGAGGTGTGCTCCATGTACCTGCTGAGATGTGCTCCATGTACCTGCGGAGATGTGTGTGCTCCATGTACATACTGAGGTGTGCTCCATGTATCTGCTGAAATGTGCTCCACGTATCCGCTGAGGTGTGCTCTGTGTACCGGCTGAGGTGTGCTCCGTGTACCTGCTGAGGTGTGCTCCGTGTACCGGCTGAGGTGTGCTCCATGTACTGGCTGAGGTGTGCTCCGTGTACTGGCTGAGGTGTGCTCCGTGTACTGGCTGAGGTGTGCTCCATGTACTGGCTGAGGTACTCACTGGCAAGTGTTCTTCAGCCTCCTGAGCATGTGGGCTAGTGATTGTGAACCCATCGTGCTCCTGTGATCATCTGTTTTCTGCCTCCCTGGATGTCTAGGAGAGATTAGCCAGTGTGTTAGAAAAGATAGGGCCCCATAAACTCATGTGTTTGAGTGCTTGGCCACAGGGAGTGGCACTCTTAGGAGGTGTGGTCTTCTTGAAGTAGCTGTGGCCTTGTTGGAGCACGTGTGTCACTGTGGAGGCAGGCTTTGTGCTCTTAGATGCTAAAGCTACACCCAGAGTGGCACACTGTCTCTCCTTGCTGCCCGAGGATCAAGAAATGCCAGCTGTCTCCAGTATCATGTAGGCCTGCAGGCTGTCATGCTTTCCACCATGACTCCAATGGAACTGAACCTCTGAAACTGGAAGCCAGCCCTAAGTGTTACCATGGTCATGATGTCTCTTCACAGCAATACAACCCTAGCTAAGACAACCAGGGTCTGGATAATGAACCACAGCGGAGGAACCTGTGGGTTCATGTGGAAATGCTGCTCAGTGCCCCAGGCAAAGCTGCTTCCATCGGTCATGCTCACTCCCCCAAAGGCCACAGCCTGGAGCGTCGTTCTGAACGGAGTTTGTGTCTGTTTACTTTCAGTGTGTGAGTCCCGGGTCTACGGAAGCCCAGACTCAATCTGTGGATCTCACTCTCCCTTCCTGTTCTTCCCTCTCCTCCACCTCTCCATTCTTCCTCATTTCCATACTGTCAGTGAGCTTGACGCGTTAACCTGCTCTCCAAAACTGATACAAGATATCAATCTCCATCCCCAGAGACAAGAGAGAAGCTACTGCGTGCTCGTCCCTTCATGCTGGGAGATGATGGGTCTTGGTTCACAGTCATTGGCTGGCACACCTCTGCTGATTCACTGGTGATGGCTACCACAATGTGAACAGGTCCCTAGGTTCAGTAATGCTGAGAGCTTGAACCTTCAAAAGCTAGGTCAGAGGGTCTTGCCTTGAGCAAGGGGTTTCTGCCGTCATGCTAGGAGGGGCTGCATGGAATGGGAGGGGGTTAGTTAGTGCAAAAGTGTGGTGGTTAGTTCAGTAGGTTGTCCTGGAGTCTGCTCATCAGTACAAGAGTGAGCTAGTTAGTGTGGACATGGACTGGTAATTATAGTGATAGGTTAGTTATGGGAGTGTGTTAATTGATGAGAGAGGAGGCTAGTTAGCATTGAGAATGGACTAGTTACTAGGAAAGTGAGCTGCTTAGTTTGAAGTAGTATGAGTTATCTTGGGAGTGAGCTGGTCATCGTGAGGGCAGGCTAGTTACCTTGTGAGTGGGTCAGTTATCTTGGTAGCCAATTAGTTACCTCAGAAGTGGCTTAGTTACTTTGGAAATAGACTCCTGCTAGAAGTACAGTGTGCGTAGGTCTCCAAGCCAGTGCTAGAAGTTTCCTGTGTGCTCAAGCCCACAGTGAAGTCATAATTAACATATGCATGGTTTAGGTTGAGGGAGTGAAAAGTAGAGGTGGGCAGGAGACAGGCAGCTCTTCTAAAGAAGGTCTTCCTGCTCAGGATTGGGCATCCTTGTGTTCCACAGCCCTCTATGGCCCTCTGGGGATTCCAGGGAGCAATGTCGGAACCCCAGAGTCTCTCTGTTCTCAGTGGTTACAATGTTATCTTTAATTGTTAACCTGATACAAGCTAGCATTACCTGAGAGGAGAGACTCAGAGATTGCATACATTTGGTTGTTCTGTGGGCATGCCCTGTAAGAGAATGTTCATTGTGATAAGATAGAGCCTGCCATGCGTGGCACCATTTCCTAGGCAGGAGTTTCCAAAGCGTGTAAGAGAGGGAAGTGGAGCCGAGCATAAGCCAGCAAGCATGTCTGCACTTATGTCTCTCTGGGCTTGGCTAAGGACTGAAGTGACCATCTGACCTAAGCTCTCACTGTTGTGACTTTCCCACAGTTGTGGGCTGTAACCTGGGATTTTCAGCTCAAACAAATCCTTTCTCCACTATGTTGGCTTTGGTCAGGGTTTTATCACAGCAGTTGATATTAAATTAGGACAGTGGCCATACATTGGCATGCTGGGTCCCAAGATGTTTTTATCACCCATGCTCAGGCAAGTCTGGGGCAATTATGGGGTCCTGAGGTCCTTCCCGGTCATCTAACCTCTCCAGCACGGGAGGCCTGTCCTCCTTGCTCTGGTCTAACCTCAGTCCCTTTCTTGGATGCCCGCATTACTTCTCTGAAGACTGCTAGCTAGGCTTGACCATCATTGGCTTTTCCACAGTAGGTAGGAGAAGGTTGAGGGGCAGAGAACAACATTTTAACTCTTCTTATTTCTGGAAGCACAGACCTGCCTGGGGTGCAGCCATGTGAGGTGCTCATCATCTTTTAGTTCTTAAAGCACAAACTCAGCTGACACAGAGCTTCTAGGACTGTCCACAGGGTTGCCATTTGTCCTCTCATTTTGCTGGAGAAGCCACTATTTTCTCTGAGCACAGTTCACATGAAGATGGGCAAATGCAACAGTTGTTGAGCTGACACACCGAGCATGAACTTCATTAACCCTGAGCTTGTTCTCAGCCGGGGACTCTGATCGGGGTCTCTGGGAAGATGTCCTCCTAGGGACTTTGCCCTTCTCTCCTTGCCTGTGAAGCCCTGGTGGTCCTCTCTCCTCCGCTACTAATTAAAATTCCCTCTCACATACCATCACATAGCTTTTATGCATTAAGAAAATACTATTAGGCGAATTATGGAAAGAATGCTCTTAAGGTCTCTTCGGAGATTAAAAGGGCGAGTTGAAAACAATACAAAGTGCCTAGGAGGGAAGAGCCGTGCTGTGGCCAGCTTGCTGCAGTCTGCTTTTAGATGGTTATGGTGCCGGGTTAAAACATGTTCCGCCCTCCCTCAAAGTAACACAGGGAGGAAAGGTACATTTGGCTCACCCTTCAAGGGTGTGGCCCCTCACAGTGGAGAGTTGTGGCAACAGGGGTGTGAGGTGGCTGGTCACACTACATCCACAGCCAGAGCCAGAGCCAGAGCCAGAGCCAGAGCCAGAGCCAGAGCCAGAGCCAGAGCCAGAGCCAGAGCCAGAGCCAGAGCCAGAGCCAGAGCCAGAGCCAGAGCCAGAGCCAGAGCCAGATGAGTGCTGGAGCTCACTCAGCTCCATTTCTCTTTTTTATTCAGTCTAGGAGCCCAGCTGTGGAGGGGTGTTCCCCACTCCATGTCAAGGACTCATCTAGAAACAGTGCAGGCGAGCCCCTGCGTTTGTCTCCTAGCTTATCCAAGATCCGGTCGAGTTGACAGTGGAGATTAATCATTATACTTTCTCAAAGATGTGAGTCGCAGCCTCCTTGGGTCTCCATAGCCAGGCAGAGGGGTGGGGTGAGTTGGGGGGAGGGAGGAAAGGCCTAGGGCAGAGAGATAGAGAGAGAGGATGCAGGTGGTGGGTAGACTGTCAGGCACATCTCCCCACCCCACCCCACCCCCGTCAATGGGTTGTTTCTTGCTCTGTGTGTCAGAGGTGGTAGGTAGACTGTCAGGCACTCCCGCCCCCCACACCCCCGTCAATGGGTTGTTTCTTGCTCTGTGTCTCTCAGAGATAACTGTTAGGATTCCAGGGGGTGGGGAGTCACACCACCACATCACCCCTCCCTCACATCACATGCCCTCATCAGCCTTTCTCTTTGGAAGACCTAGCCCTCGCCTGTGGACTCGGCCTGTGGGGTCACACATCCTGGGAGGCACAATCCATAGCCGCATTCCTTACTGGATACCGTTTAGACCAGGGATCAGCTATTCACCACCTGGCTCCCACTCTTGGCCAAGACAAACTGTTCTGGTTGTATTTAAATGCCCGCGACTCTCTGAAGACTACTATGACTACTACCACAAGTTGTGTGATTGGTTTCTCTTAAGGGCTGGGGTGGCCCCTGTATTATACCTTGCGTGGCTGGGGTTCTGTGCTGTGCCCTGTGTGCCTGGGGCCCTGCACTGTACCCTACACAGCTAGTGTCCCATACTGTGGCCTGTATGGTTGGGGTTCTGCACTGTGCCTTGCGGGTCTGAAACTCTTTGCTGTGCCCTGTATGCCTGGGGCTCTTCCTTGTGCCTTGCTTATCTAGGGACTTTGTGTCAAGACTGGGCCCATGCCTTCCCATTCTCTTTTGAACATACATAGAAAGACAGAGTAGTTCAGCTAGTCTGTCCCATGCCTTTAAAATGTGGCTTGAAGATATCTTCTAACATCTCATTGGCCAGAATGTGTCACGTGGCCACGCCCAGGTCAGGGAACACCCACCCCAGGAGGACATGGCTCATGGTTTAGGGTGTGTAGTTGCCCAAATGCAACATCCTAAAGGCTATCCCCAAGTCTGTCCCAGGGTCTGACCTGACTTCTCACAGCTCCACTGTGTGGCGTGTGGGCAAGGATGGACTTCCCTGGTGACGAACTGAAGGTTTCCAGACACACTGTTGGCCACGTGGGGACAGGTTGAGATCTTCAACAGCCAAAGTCAGTTTAAATCTTCTTTCTGCCCCAAAGCTGTTCCTCTCTTCCCAGGGGGTGGAGGAGGACGCGGTGTGTGGGTTGGATGTGCCCTCATTCAACGTCTTATCTGAGTCCACAGAGTGGATGGTTGGTGAGAGGTGAGCCACAGAGCGAGCCTCTCAGACACATTGTCAGAGCCATCAAATCTCTGGCGACATATTTAACCAGCTCACACTCCTCACGGTGTGGCCAGACACGCCACACGTTATCAATGCTCGCCAGCCGTGGCTCTGGCATGCTGAGGCGCAGGTGACAGAAACAGAGGAAGCCTCTTTTGTAGTTGGGAGAATGGCAGGGTGCAGACCACTGAACTTTAGAGGAAAATAAACTATCACTTCAGACAGATCTGATCTCTGCTTCCTCTTTTTTCTTAAAGAGAAAAAGCTGAGGATCATTGCAGCTCTGGTCTGGAAGGGATCCCGGGCTTCCGCACTGTATCCGAGCCATCTCCGCCTTCCCAGGAGCCTGCACGCCAACGTCCTCCTGGCAGAGCAAGGTCTCCCATCCTTGTTATTCACAAAAGAGCCCAACCTGTACCTCCCCAGAGGCCTGTCAGTTGCTTCCTGAGCCTCCCATGAGGCCACTGCAAGGCTTCTATATTCTTTAACTAAGAGATGGCTTTGGGGGGATCTGGATGTAGTGTGTCAGGGTATAATGGGGCTGACGGAGACCTAGAAAACCTGAACTCTCCCCAGGCAGAATCAGCTGGTTCCTGACTGGTGCTCCCTCCTTTGGAAAGTGGAGCTCCCATGGGTGACTTGAAGCCCCCACCTTCACCCCAGCATTAAGTGCAAAGCTAAGGATGCCTGCTTTCCCTGCGATGGCTCTTCTGTTTCTAGATGAGGAAAAACTTCAGAAAGTGTGTGGAGAGGTGTGAGGGAGGGGACGGATGGGAAGAGATAGGAAGAAGGCAGATTTAAGGTTTCCCCAAACCTCCAAACTTCCACCAAGAGGCTGACACCCCCAAGAGCCCAAGATCTTTGTGTAAACGTTTTTTAAAACTTGAACATTTCTCAAAAGAAGAACATTACATGATCAGTAACTATACAGGAGACAGTGTTGGTAAAGGTGAGTGAAGACACACAGGCAGAGATTCCACTCACCCCAGGAAGAAAGGCCATCTGAGAAGACACAGTAAGGACCATGGGAGAGGATGCTGGGAAAGGATGGCCCTTGTACACTCTCGGTGGGAGTGTTCATCAGTGCCCTTACAGAAACCAGCATGCAGATTCTCAAAAAGCTTAAAGGAGGATTTCTGCACAATCCAGTAAACCAATGGTGAGGAATGCAGAGGAGAAGTTAAGAATGTCACAGAGAGGCCTGCTGACTCTACTCACCAAAATGCTCTTCACGATCA
>NW_022196900.1:112235150-112248909 GCF_008632895.1 Mastomys coucha
TGTGTAAGTGTGTGTGTGTGTGTGAATGTATGTGAATGGGAGTGTGTGTGTGCACTGTGAGCCTGGCCGTCTCATAGCATGTATCTGGAGGTCTGAGGACAACTTCCTGGAGCTGGGTCTTTCCGTTTACATTCACGTGGGTTTATGGGATCACTCTGGGTTGTCATGCCTAAGCAGCACGACATCACCTACTGAGCCACCTTACCAACCCCCCCCATCTTCAGGGCCTCTCACTGAACCCAGAGTTCATTACCACCCCCCCATCTTCAGGGCCTCTCACTGAACCTAGAGTTCATTACCACCACCCCCCATCTTCAGGGCCTCTCACTGAACCCAGAGCTCATTAAATTCTGCTCTGCTCCAGGGATCCTCCTTTCTCGTCCTCTTGGGTTGCAGGCGCACAGAGTCATGCTTGACTCTTTTAATATAGATTCTCCTGCTTACACATCCGGCACAGCTGGACAACCGAGTTACTCACAGCCCCATTCATACAGTTCTTACTCTGTGTGTGTTTTACTGTGGGTGCCTGTGTGTGTCCATGTGCCTAGGGATGCCCTTGAAGGCCCTTGAGCAACCAAGGCTATGTTACTCAGAAAGGATTGGAGGAGTTTGGTTGCTAATAGAACCACAGGCTCTACAAGAGTAATGGGGGCCTCGGCTTATCTTGAAATCCCACTTGGAGCTGGGTCAGCAGATCTAGGCACCTCCAAAGGGAACAGCCAGAGGCACTCCGGATACCTACCCCCCCAAGACTCAGCCTCCTTCAGACACCTAGAGGAGATGCGCATTTGTATCTCTCCGTCCTGGTTCGTTTAATGTGGCTGGGTAAGAGAGAACCTCAGCTGATAAAACACCTCCAGCAGATAGGCCTGGGAACAAACCTGCAATATATCTGCTTGGGTGATGATTTATGGGGGAGGGCCTAGATCACCACGGATAGTGTGACCCCTGGACGCGTGGTCCGGGGTGCTGTAAGAAAGCAGACACAAACACGGAGAGCAAGCTAGTAAGAAGCAGGTAAGAATTCCCTGCTTGGGTCTGGAGTCCCTGCCCTGACTTCCCTGGGTGATGGAGTACAGTCGTTAAGGCAAAGCAACTCCTTCTCCACCCAGTTCTTTTTGTCCAAGTGTATGGCCACAGTGAGAGACACCGGAACTAAGACAGTCAGCTTGGGCTTTTCTCTGTCACAAGGGGCATCTGACTCTCGAAGGTCTCCGTATTCCACACTGGGAAGGGTGGTGGCCACGGATGTTACACAGGTGTGCTGGGAGCACAGATGGGAATGTTCCACATCACCACATGGCCAATGGGTGAGCAGCTGGGGTAGCTGTATGCAGGTGCCTGAGTCCTGGCTGTGGTTTAGTGCCCTCAATGACATGAGGCCAAGACTCTTATCTAGGGCAAACACCACTGATGTTGGAGAAGGATCAGGTGGAGTAGTCAGTGGGAGACAGCACTGGTCTTTTCCAGGAGTCTGGTCACACATCCAGGAACTTTGCTACTAGACCTTCTTCACTGATTACATCCTCATAGGATGTAACCCTATCCTACCTTCAATCCTAGCCTACCATTTACCTGTGTATGGGTATAGTTTCCCTGTGTATGGTGTAGTTTCCCTGTGTGTGGTGTAGTTTCCCTGTGTGTGGTGTAGTTTCCCTGTGTGGGGGTGTAGTTTCCCTCTGTGTGGGGGTGTAGTTTCCCTCTGTGTGGTGTAGTTTCCCTGTGTGGGGGTGTAGTTTTCCTGTGTGTGTGGGTGTAGAACCAGAGGTCAACACTGAATGTCTTCTTCCATCACATCTTCACCTTACTTTCTGAGACAGTCTCTCACTGAACTCAAAGCTCAGCCAGTCTCAGGGATCCTTATGTTTCTGATCACATTCCCTTTATACTGGGGGTACATGTGCCTGCTGTCATCCTGAGCTTTTATATGGGTTCTGGATATCCAAACAGGTCCCCATACTAGTTCAGCAAGCACTTTACTCACTGAACCATTTCTCAAGCCCCAGAAGGTCATATCTGAGGTCTAGACAAGTGTGTGGATGCATGTAAGCTGTCATTTAGAACCCACCCTTCTCCTTTTAAGGACCTGGCTGGTATCCTTCTCCTGGTCACCATGGCCCTGTCCTCACCAGCTGGGACAGCTTACACAATGGTACAACGAGTTAACCAATAAAGATGGTTGGCCCGAGATATGCAGCAATTAAAAGGAGTCAATTGTACATTTCTTGAAATTCTAATTAAGAACCCTAGAATGGATGCCTTATTTTGATCATTCGGAGGGCACTGATACAAATGAAAAACGTTTTGTGGAAATTCAGCCATGCGTCAGCAATTATATTTAATTCTCAGTTGAGTGAATTTTAATCAGCAATGTTATTATAGGCACACATGGCCATGGTGAGAGGGAGAGGTCCTTTATTTATGGGGTCTGGGACCTCATTACCTTGAAGTTCAGATAGGCAAAGAAACACAGAAAAGACAGTCCTTGCTCAGAAGCCAGAGTCTTGGGGATGGAGAGATGGCTCAGACGTTAGGAGCTCTTCCAGAGGACCGGAGTTCAGTTCCCAGCAGCCATGCTGGGCAGTTTACAACCACCTGTGGCTCCAGCTCTCTTCTCTCCTCAGCCACTTGCACTCAAGTGCCCGATCTCCTCCCAAGCATATATGCATAATTAAAAATAAGATCAATGTTTTAAAAACTTAAGTTATAAAATAAGTTAATTAAAAAAAAAAAGGCTGAGCGATAGCTCAGTGGTTACAAGCACTTGCCGCTCTTGCAGAGAACCGAAGTTCAGATCCCAGCAACCACATGGCGGCTGTCAATCCATAACATTTGTTCTCAAGGATCTGATGTTTTTTTTTTCTTTTCTGACCTACCCGGGAACTAGACATCCACGTGGTACACAGACATAAATATAAAATACTCTTACACACAAAGTAAACCAATCTTTAAAAAAATAAGAGTCGGGTCGGACATGGTGGTATATGCCTTTAATTCCAGAGCTAGAGAGGCAGAGGAGGGTAGACTCTGTGAGTCCAAGACCAACCTGGTCCACATAGAGTTCTGGGTCAGTCAGAGTTCTAGATGAATCCCTGACTTTAAAATACATAATTGTAGAAAGTTGAGACCTTGTCACTGAAAGCCACCCTGAGGTGATGTGCGGGCCACTTGCTGGAGAATATGGAGAGTCAGTGAACACCCCATCCATCTTGATGGGACTTTGCCAACCAAGCACACCTACCCAGTCCAGGCTGCCACCCAGTGCCCATTGCCCGTAGGCTTCTGTGACCCCTCCCACTTGCAGTATGCCAGTTTGCCAGCTTCCTCAGCTTTCCCTAAGGATCACATTGGTCTGCCTGCTTTCTCTTCGCATGAAGACAATAGGGAATCAAAGCCTTTCCTGTACTGAGTTGTAAACGGGAGGCCCCCACCCTGAGGTCTGCCTTGTTGCTCAGTGTTACCATTTTCACTGCAATGTGAACCTGCTCATTCCACTGTGGCTCAACTGCAGCTTCTTAGGGTTTGGGACTTCTGGGGGTCACATGGCTGCCATGAACACCCTTGCTATCCAGCCTGCATCCCTGTGCTGGATTGTTAACCAGCATAGTGACAGCTTCTTGGGGTTTGGGACTTCTGGGGGTCACATGGCTGCCACGAACACCCTTGCTCTCCAGCCTCCATCCCTGTGCTCTGGGGGGTCACATGGCTGCCACAAACACCCTTGCTCTCCAGCCTGCATCCCTGTGCTGGATTGTTACCCAGCATAGTGACCACTACTTGGGTACCCTCTTCCTCCCTGTGGGCTTCTGGGAACTGATGCTATAATGATGGCCCCTGATGTCACAGAAACTCTAAGTCTAGGGACTGGGCTGGGGAGATGCCTCTAGCAGTAAAGTCCTTGCCATAAACAGGGCCTGAGCCTTGGAGTCCCGGTACACATGTCTGTAGTCTCTGGGCCAGGCAGGTAGAGACAGAAGGCTCCCCGGGGCTTGCTGGCTAGCCAGTCTAGTCAGATCAGTGAGCTCCAGGTTCACCCTGTCCCCCCAAATAAGGTGAGGAGCAGTTTAAAAAGCTACCAGCTATCACCCCTCTCCCTCCCAGACTCGGCCTCCCTGCCCTATGCACTGCCTGGAAGGCTCGGTAGCTCTATACGCAGAGTCCCTTGGAAAGGAATTTGGAGCACTCTGCAGTGTCTGGAACTTCAGATGGGAACACTCAGAGCTGTCTCTCTGGAACATCCAGTGGTATCTTCACTCACATGTCAGGGGTCTCCCAGGGTGACCCAGGACTGGTGGTCAGAGTCTTTCCGTGGCCTCAAAGTGGCCAGACTCCTTACATAATTGTACTAGGCTCTCTGGCCAGGGAACAGATAAAGGGAAGCCTCATATGGAGAACCCTCAGGGTTCTCACAGCATCTTATTGTCATTGGCATCATGCAAGATCTGCCAAGCTTCCAAAGTTCAGGAGATGGGAAGGAGAGAATGCTTCCTGTGAGAAAGGTGCACACAGGATGGGGGGCAGCTGGTATCTGTGAGCCTCTTCATAAAACACAGTCTGCAGCCTGCCTTCTTAAAAGCAGAGCCAGAGCTCTTCCATTTTGCTGTGTCCCCAACACACCGATCTGTTATAGCTCACCTGTTATAGGACACCTGTTATACCTCACCTGTTATAGCTTACCTGTCATAGCACATCCATTATATCTCACCTGTTATAGGACGCTTGTTATAGCTCACCCATTATACCTCATCTGTTATAGGACACCTCTTATACCCCACCTGTTATAGCTCACCCATTATACCTCAGCTGTTATAGCTCACCTGTATAGCTCACCAATTATAGCTCACCTGTTATACCCCACATGTTATAGCTCACTAATTATACCTCACCTGTTGTAGCTCACCTGTATTATGAACAATGCTTTTCATGATGACACTGGCCATGCTGGTGTTGACTGTGTTCCCAGTACCAGGAGACAACTGAGTGACTGACTGCACATCAGGCAAATAGAACTGCCATCAACCCTCCAAGCCCTTACATAAGTTTGAAGGAGCTCTGACTTGGTGAACTCATGACCCAGCTAAGCTTCCAAGGTCAGGGCTGTCCTTTTAAGATCTACGTCATACTGTAAGCTACTCAGTGCTGGGCTGAATGCAAGGTACAAGTGTCCGTGTGAACTGGCTCAGGTGGCAGGGATCTTGCTGTCAGTGCAGGGGTTCATACACATCTGGGGCAGCCTGGGGTAAGGGCAGCTACAACTTCAGGTCAGCTAAGGTCTGTGTCCAACAGGCCATCTGCTGTGTCTGGGTGTTCACAAAGTCCCTTTGATCTCTGTCAAGAATGCAGTATGTGGGAGGTTGCATAGTCTAGTGACAGAGAATGGACAGCTAGGGGCTATCCAGCTGTGGAAGATGTTTACCCACTGGATCTGCCCCATCCAGCTGCAAGTAGTGCATGCCAAGTTAGGGGTCACACATGGAGGGAAGTGAAGGTACAGCCTAGGGATCAGAATAGCTCCTGACCCAGGGTCTGTGGCCATGTTTGTCATCTCTCTTTGTCCCTCCTGGTTGCTGTCTCCCTGACAGTCCAGCCTTTGACTTCTGCTTCATTGCTAAGTCCCTTTTCCCATCCAGTCTGGAGGTGTCTCAATGCAGAATTTTGGGAGAAGATGCTGCTTGGCTCATGTATCTCTCCTCACCAGACCACTAGCCACTGTGGCTCATGTTTCATTGGGCCTGGATAGTGTATGGATGGGTCTTCAGGTGACAGAGATTCACATTTCTGTGTATTCCTACTTCTCCCCAAACCCAGCCAGTTTTGGGGTTCAACAATTCTCTGGTCAGGGACTAGATAGAAGGTAGATAGAATTTTTAGAAAGAACTGGGACCTGTGCATGAAGGAACCAATTAGACATGATTCTAGAGCCAGCTGGGAACCTCATGGTGGGTGGCCTTGTGTGTGCAGAGCCCGTAGGAGATGGTTCATTAGCTCTGGGCAGGATCGCAGGCTGGAATGGGGCATGGAGAGTTCCGGGAGCCAGAGGCTGCACTGTTTGTGCCTCCCTAGCTGATCATCTCATCTTGCTGGGCCCCGGCCACCAGGACACAGTGTTGCTTACAGGCTTTGACCACCAGGACACAGTGTTGCTTACAGGCTTTGACCACCAGGGCACAGTGCTGTTTACAGCCCTTGCTCAATCAATCACTTATTCACACAGCTTGAAGATTATAGCTGCTCACTTGCCACTTCCAGTCCGAGTTGTCACGGCGTGTCTCAAGGGAGGCATAGGCACAGCTGTGTTAAAGTCAGCAGGCTCCTTTCTCCATGGCAACCAGCGGGCGGATGGGGGCCCTGCTGCCTCACTCCAGCACCTACCCAACCCCAGCCCCAGGACGGATGGGCTTGGGTGCCTTCACCAGCACCTTCATGCCTTCCAGCCAAGACTCATAGCCGTGGTTGATGAATGGGAAACCATTTGTCATAGCACAGGGCAGATGTGCCCAGCTGTCGCCCCCTCAACAAGGCCCTCTTGCTCTTCCTGGGTGATAAGATTCAATCTATTGTCTGTTTTTTGTGAGCCTGTTAGCATCGAGCTTAGGTCTACTCGAAAGTTTTATTAATGAGACTAGTGTTCCCGGCCCAGCCAGAGACAGGCGATGGGCAGTAAGGAGAGACCAGCTGTCCAGCTGGGGGCAGTTGTGACTGTGGAAAGAGGCGTTGTTCCACCCACGTTCTGGTAGTGCTGTGGGTGTGGAAAGAAACAGAAGGGACTCCATCAGCCTCTGTTTGATTAACAGAGTTCGCTGAAGCTCTACAGATGAACTAGAGCCCAACCCTGGCTGAGGCTGGGAGAGGCTCCTGCACTTCTCCACCTTCAGCCCAAGACATTGCGTGCACTTCCGGTTGGAGGAGAATCTCAAGGATGTATCCCTAAATGTAGCATTTTAGATACAGTAGAGGGAGCAAGACACACTCAATAGTGGTATCTGGTGACACTCCCCTCTGCTTGAAACCCCTCCTTCTAGACCCCTTTCTGTGGGCCTCTGGAAGCCCCCGCAGTGCCCAGCCCTCACAGTCCTTGCAGATGAGGTCTGAAAACCTCACTTGGTGTTTCCTCCAGACCAAGCACCCTGAACCAGGTGCAGCAGCTCTGGGTATCCATTCCCCTCTATCTGGAAATCTTCATCCTTTCGGGGGAAGGTTGCAGGCGCCCCCAGAGCTGATGTTCTATTCTGACTCAACCTAGAGCAGAGCTCGCCTGGGAGGCTGGCGGCTCCTTGACGTCCTCAAAGTCCGATCCATTATTAATCACTGTAAATCTGGAATAATCTCTACAAACATATTTTGCTTCCTACAAATATATTTGTGCCAACTTTCTCTAATAAATCTTGTGTCGGGCGGGCTATTGTCTCCCTTCACACGGCGTCTCCCGGCTGAAATATTTAAACAATATATGAGCAATAATAAAAATAGCTCGCTGTAGTCACTTTGACTTTAGGAAAACAGGCTCCGATAGGTAGCGGATTTATTACCTACAGAGGGACCCATTGGAGGTTGGATTTTTTTTCTCCCAGTGGATTTTTTTCCTCCAGTCTTAAAACACACACAGAGAGAAAACCCCATGTTTGTCCCGACTTTATGAAACAAGGGCAAGACATTATTCTCTCTAGTGAGAAAGGCTGCAAAGCAACCTTGGGAAGAAAAACATTTAACCTTTCCTAATCTGGCCCATTGTTGCCCCTGTGTCCTCTGCAGGATGGGAGTGTGGCTGACCCCCCTCAACTCATCTGCTTGATGGGTGGCATGGCCCACTACCTCTGGGTCCTCTGCAGGATGGGCAGTGTGTCTCACCAGCAATGAGTCTTTTGTAGAATGGGAGGCATGACCTTTTGTCCCTGGGTCCTCTTCAGAACGGGAAGCATGTCTCCTTGCTCCCAGATCTTCTGCCTTATGGGAGGTTCCTGTCGTCATCGTTCACGTCCTACCTACCTCCCTGTCCACCAGACTGTCTCTTTCTCAAGCAACCAGGTCATTGTCAGCCTTATATCTTCTTCCATTCCCTGGGAGGTGGATGGTAGAGGAGGGGCACTCATCACAAGAAGGGTAGAAGGTGTGGGGCTTTGGTGACATGCTCTTGGTACAGAGAAAAAGGGCCAGGGGACATCCCCAGCTCCCTTGCTTAGGGTTTTAGCAGCTACAAACCAAATCTAGTCTGTCTCCTGGGTTATTTCTTCTGAGTTGCCCTAAGACATATTTATAGTCAAAGATTATGTCCAATTTATGTTAACAGGAGGCCATAGAGATGTCACAGATGGCTGGGTGTGGAGGCATGGAAGCTCAGTGACAAGGGAAACCCACCATGTTATGTGGGGCATGGGAGGTGGAAGGTAGGTGTGGGGGAGGGAGTCTGAAATCCACAGGGACTCCCAAGGCAGATGGCTGCTGCTGTGTGTCAATAGTCAGGCGCTGATCAGCAGGAGGGGCCTTGGAGGGGGAGTGTGAGGGAGGGAGGGAGGTGTGGTTGTTGTGTTGTGTGGTGTGAGGCCCTCATGGCTGCAAGGTATCGGATAGTTTCTTCTCACTTGTCCTACAGGTGATGGTGTTTGAGCCACCCAAAGAGCACCTGGGGGAATTGTAATGTGTAAATCCAGACACTTGGATGAGTTTAGGAGTCCAAGATGACCCTCTGAAGAGGATGACAGCCATTGGTCCTGTGATTAACAGTCACTGTTGACAGGTGACATTTGAACCTCAGTGACTTCTTGGTGACATTCAGCCACTTCAGAAAATCAAGAATGGTGGGGAGTGGAAGTGGGGCATGGGGATATGGGTGTCCCACAGTAAAATCAGCCCAAGGATCCTGAACCAGTATTAAAACCAAGCATCACTGCATGCGTCTGTAACCCCAGCAGTGGTAAAATGGAGACAAGAGGATCCCTGGTCAAAGTGCAACCAAATTGGCAAGCTCCAGGTTCAGTGGGAGACTCTGTCTTGAAAATAAAATAAATAAAGTAGAGAATTAACTCAAAGACACCTGACTTTTGACCTTACACATGCACACACACACACACACACGCACACATGCACACTTGCACACACATGTGCACCATGCACACACGTGCATGCACTCACACATGCACACACATGGAGGGGGATTGAGGTGGGAAGGGGAGAGAGGGAGAGGCAAGGAGAGAAGTGTGTCGGGAGGCCTACTATCCCTCCTTCTTGATTTCTGAAGTGTCTGAAGCTCTCAAGATCAGAAGTAGAAAGTCAAGGAGGGAGAATCTGGAGGCAGCAAGGACACGTAGACTCTCTCCAGAGTCAGGACAGGAAAACATGTGTTGGAGTCACTGGCCATCTTCTGGAGGGTGGCTCTGAGGCGGGAGCCCATCGCCTGTAGGTAAGCCAGGCTCATCTGCTTCCTACTTTGCCGCATGTGGGGGATCTAAACAGTTTCAACGCTGAAACACCATGGTCCAGTGTCCCTGTCCTATAACCCACTGCTAGTCCAGGGACAGCAAGTCTAGGGCCATCGCACCTTTGATTCCCTGTCATCGCCCATGATGGAAGCTGTAACTGATTATGGACCTCAGAACACTCCTCAACACAAAGCCTGGTGACCACATCCAAGACATCCTCGGGCCTCTAGAAGAAATCCCAGAGTCCATGCAGGGTACGGCTTCTGTGTGCCTTGCATTTCATATCCAGCCTGGACACTGTCCAGCTCCATTCCTTGGCTCTGAGCACTTCGTAAGCATGTTTTAGGCTCACAGAACATTCAGCCCCGTGCATCTCTGCAGATCTCAGCCACCCATCAGCCTGTGCGGGTTGGGTTCCGACACAGATTAATGGCCCACAGTTGTCAGCATGATTACTTCTAATAGGCTGATTGAGAAATAAGCTATTAATCGCTGTCCCCTACTGGGCTAACATCATCTCTCCAGCAGGAAGCATGGCATCTGCTGCTGCACACACTCTGAACACACCCACAAAGAGGCTGCTTTTGTGCATGTCTTCACTGAAGGTGTGTGTGTGTGTGTGTGTGTGTGTGTGTGTGTGTGTGTATGTCCAAGTAGAAGGCCACAGGCTCTCTTGCCTCTAGCATTTCCTTCTTCCCTAGTCATTTCTTTTCATATCTTTCTGGACACATAGTCCAGGGCCTCTAAAAGACAGCAGGTCTAGAATGAGAGAGACCTATATTCAAGTTCTACTGCAACCTCTATATTATATCAGCCATTTCCTGAATGTCAGCATGTTCTGGGTGCCTCAGTTGCCCTTCACTGCCATGATTGAGGAAGTATGTCATACCTGCATGTCAGCATGTTCTGGGTGCCTCAGTTGCCCCTCAGTGCCATGATTGAGGAAATATGTCAGACACATTCTAGACATTTGACAACAGCTCTTGTCACTGGCTACTCTCCTCACTGCTGTGACAAAAAGGCCCAGCATGAGCAATTTAAGAAAGAACATGTTGACTTTGGGTCACAGTTTGAGGGTGCAGTCTGTCATGGTGTCAGAGTTCTGGTGGCAGGATTGTGATGTCATCATTCCCAGAGTCAGGAGGCAGGGAGAGGTGGACATTGGTTCTAAGCCTTTTTTTTTCCTCCTCATTCTCAGCCCAGGGTCCTGGTCCATGGGATGTTGCTGCTCACACTCAGTGGGTTTTCTTCTCCTTGTTAAGCCTCTCTAGAAACATTCTCATAGACAAACCAAAAGTTTATATTCTAGGTAATTCTAAATCTCTTGATGTTGAAAATTAAGATTAACCATTGCATTCTTTCTTCAATCCACCCACCTACCCACCAATCCACCACCTCGACCATCCATCTATCCACCCATCCATCCTCCCAACCACCACCTGTCTGTCTAGCTAGCCATCCACTCACCCATTCTCCTACATATCTCTCTACTCAATCACTCATCCATCCATCTATCTATCCTTGCACTTGTCTATCCATCCATCCACCCATCTATCCTTTGACCTATGTCTACATCCATCTACCCAAGTGTACATCTACCCGCCTATCTGCTAATCCACCTACCCATCCAAACTGTTATCTGCTATCCATCTAGTCACCCCATTCGTCTGCTCATCTATTATTTATCTGCCCACCCATACACCTATTCATCCTTCTACCCATCTACTCACTGAGACTTCCATTTATCCACCTATCCATTCACAATTTTACATCCATCCACCTACCTACCCATCCATCCAACCACCTGTCCATCCACCCATCAATTCAATCCATTCACCCATCCATCCATCCACCCACCCACACACATACATACATACATATGTCTGCCTATCTGTCCATCCACCCACCCATCCATCCATATATACATACATACATCTGTCTGTCTATCCATCCATCTGTCCTTCCACTCACACATCCATCCACCCACCCACACATCCATTCATCCTTCCTTCCACCCATACATACATACATACATAATATATACATTTGTCCGTCCATCTGTCCATCCATTCATCCATCCATCCATCCATCCATCCATCCATCTATCTTTCCTCCCACTCACACATCCATTCATCCATTCACCCACTCATCCATGCATATATACATACATACATCTGTCTGTCCATCCATCCACCTACCCACACATCCATTCATCCATCCTTCCACTCACCCACACATACATACAAACATACATACGTACATATTGTCCATATGTCCATACACTCATCCATCCATCCATTCATCCATCCATCTATCCTCCCACTCACACATCCATCCATCCATTCACTTGCTCATCCATCCATCCATCCATCCATACATACATACATACATACATCTGTCTGTCCATCCATCCATTCATCCATCAACCCACCCATACATCAATTCATCCATCCTTCTACCCACCCACCCACCCATACATACATACATATATACATACATAAATTTGTTTGTCCATCTGTCTATCCACCTACCCACTCACCCACCCATCTATCTGTCCACCCATCCACCCACCCACCTATGCATTCATATATACATACATACATAAATCTGCCTGTCCATCTATCCATCCGTCCACCTATCCACCCATCCATCCATCTATCTACCTATCTGCCCATCCATCTATCCTCCATCCATCCTCTCATCTTCCCATCTCTCCCCACTGGATGTGTATGTATGTATGTATGGATAAGAGGCACCACAGAATAGATATCATTATAACTCACACTTTATAGCAAAACACATGAGTCACAAAGAGACCAAGTAATCTTCTTGATGCTACAGATGTGGCAAAAGCCACAACTGAAACCCAGAGGTCAAGTCCAGAATTCCATGATGTCTGCTCCATTGCTCCCAGCCTATTTTTCTCTCTGCTACATCATGGCAGCCTCAGCTGCAGGCTGAGGCGCGGGGGAGATAAGGCCTCTGTGTGTTGTAGACAATGGGGTCCCTTTTTCCTTCCTTCCTATCTCTTGAATAATCCTCCCTTTAAGTGGAAAACACAAGTTTGGTAGATCTGATTTTGAGCAGCAGGCTTTGTAGTTGTGCAAGACACTAGATAGCAAGAAGAGATCTACTCATGAAGCCAGCAGTGGGGTCTGTCCTGGCTAAGTGTCAGTCAGCTCCAGGCTGGCAGGGACGTGGGCAGAGCAGCTGTTGTGTGGGAGCCAGGCTGCTGCCCAGGCCTCATGCAGCGTGCAGCACAGCGGCAGGGAGCTGTTATTGATTCTAACCAGCCATTTGTTATCAGAAAATGAAGGTGCTGGCATTTGGCAAGGTGCACGCTGTGTGTTTATTCCATTCGGAACCGACACAAACACGTTCTTGGCTTGGGAAGGCTGCTCAGCTGGATTTCTCCTTCATGTCCTCTCCTTGGTGACAAAGGTGTTATTGCTGAAGAAGCTTGCTGTCCCCAGATGCCCTGGGAATACTGGGTTACATCATGCTGAAAGTGGCCTGGGAAGTGCTGCCTGCTACCGAGGAGCAGCCCGTGCAAGTATTATCCTTCAGGGGATGGGGGTTCCACGACTGAGGGCCAGCAGGTGGAACTTATCCCGGGTGGGATGGGAAATCATAAAATAGGCTTTCTTGCTGGGAGAGGGAGGAAATGGGTGGCTTTCACCTGTGCTGTGCATCCTGATGTGAGACTGGAGCAGCGGTATACTATGTCTGTGGAGTGCCATTTTAGCCCTTCCCCTGCCCGTGGCTGCCTATATCTCTCTGTTTGTCAAGCTGCCCCCTACACTCTGTATCATGAATCCTATTCTGTTCAATGGCTGCCCCAGCTTGGCCTTACCTGTGGATGCAGGCATGCCTCTGTTTGCAAGGAGAACCAGGGAAGGATGTATCTGCAACAGCTCATTCCCCCAGTACGAGGTGTCCATCAGCAGGACCAAGTGGGTGGAAGATTCCTAGGAAGCACCCCCTACCCCATGCTCCTACCCTGGTACCCATGCTGTGCAGGGTCCCTGGGACTGTGGTAGGAAGGCCTTACTCCTGTGATTATAGCTACATCCAGGGCCTAAAGAGAGAAAAGTAATGTGGGAGGACTGTCAGATGGACCATGTGGAGGGGCTATGTGGAGGGGCCATGTGGAGGGGTCATGTGGAGGGGCCATGTGGAGGGGCCATGTGGAGGGAACATGTGGAGGGGCCATGTGGAGGGGCCATGTGGAGGGGTCATGTGGAGGGGCCATGTGGAGGGACCATGTGGAGGGAGCATGTGGAGAGATCATGTGAAGGGATCATGTAGGGACCATGTGGAGGGGCCATGTGGAGGGGCCATGT
>NW_022196900.1:112248960-112252392 GCF_008632895.1 Mastomys coucha
GAAGGGATCAATCATGTAGGGACCATGTGGAGGGGCCATGTGGAGGGAGCATGTGGAGAGATCATGTGGAGAGATCATGTGGAGAGATCATGTGAAGGGATCATGTAGGGACCATGTGGAGGGGCCATGTGGAGGGGCCATGTGGAGGGAACATGTGGAGGGGCCATGTGGAGGGGCCATGTGGAGGGACCATGTGGAGGGAACATGTGGAGGGGCCATGTGGAGAAATCATGTGAAGGGATCATGTAGGGACCATGTGGAGGGGCCATGTGGAGGGACCATGTGGAGAGATCATGTAGGGATCATGGGAAGGGACCATGTGGAGGGTTCATATGGAAGGGATTATGTGGAGGAATTGTGTGTAGTAGTCATGTAAAGACCATGTGGAAGAGCAGTGAAGTGTACTTGGAAGGCATATGCGGAGGGGCTGTGTGAAGGGGATCTTGCAGATGGGCCACTTAAAGAGGCCAGGCTCCAGGAACTGATAGTGTCAAATCCAGGAGTAAGCTTAGAAATTATTTCCCAGGCTCCACTGAGCCCACAGCAGGCCAATATTCACCCACGTGGGACCCCATCAGAGGCCACGCAGGCCACACCTTCACTTGCTTATGGACCTAAAGGGCTATGAGGTGGTTGGAAGCTGCAGTTTGGCAACTGCAGGGAATAGTTAGAGAAAGGCCACACGGCAGATGCTTGCCCACCCTGTTACACCTTGATGAGTCCTGTAACACAAGCCCAGTGACCCTGAGGCTCAGCTGATGTACTCCCAGCCTCACACAATCAAAGCTCCTCATGACCTGTGTAAGACAGCCTTGGGCCAGCCTTAATCCCTCCACCCTAGACCTCTGGCCTTGGTGGTGAGTTCAGCCTAGGGATGTCAGTGGCATCACTTCATGCCTATCACTACTTGGACCAGAACCATCCTTGTCCACCTGCATACTCATTGTCTCCTACTCTCTGAAAGCCCAAGATACACATTTAGCATCAGCCAGCCAGTGCTACCAACCTCTCCATTCCCCAGGAGCCTACATTTCTCTTCTTGCTTTCACCCATCTTAGCTTGCCACTGACTTTATAGCTCACCCAGACTCACCGTACATCAGACAATATGATCTAAAGTTTTCAAATAGCATCTGAAAGAGCCATGGCTCCGAGGAATGTCACACACAGAGGTGGACACTGGGGTTGGAACTTCCACATGAGTTTAGGGTGGGACACAGGTCAACCACAGCAGAAGCTGGTGTCTGTCTGATGTGGGCTGGAACCCTGCAAGTGGCTCCCTGCACTTCTCAAAGGCATAGAGTCTTTGTCATGGTTGGCGTTTTGGTGTTATTTGAACGCTGTCTTTCTCCCCACCCCGTCTTTTTCTTGCTTCTCCCTCTATCTGGAATCATGTCTGTTCTTGCTGGTTATATTCCTGTCACATGGTACTGGCCTTCCACACTCTCACTTTTAAATAAAAGCAGTCGTTTACAGCAAATACTCTATGCTGTACCCAAGCATGTGGATCCCTTCACACAGCCCCTCCTCATACTCTCCATGTGTTAACTGTTAGGTTCCAAATCTAGGACAAATGGCTGAGGTGCCTATTCAATGTATTAAAGCAGATCTAGCTGCCAGTCCCTCATTTACCTGTTACAGAATCCTTCTGGCTGGCACACACCATCCCCTACCCTGAACTCTTCACCCCAGGGGACTAGACAGCTCTTCCCTATATGCTCCAACCATTTTTTTTTACCTTTGGTCTCCTGGCTGCTGCATCTGGTCTTCCTCTCTCCCTCCCTTTCCCTCTCTTCACATGGCAGAGCTCTGTCTGGTCATGTCCACCCTGGACTCCACTAGATGTCCTTGCCTCTGGCTGTGCTCGCCCACGTATCCATAATAATTCTACTCCACCACACCAAGGAGTGGCTCTTCCATTTTCCTTCTCCTCTTTTCTTTCTTTTCTTTTCTTTTTTTTTTCACTTACCAACAATCTTGGCTTGTGGATTTGGAGATGTCGTACTTTTCTTACTCAGGTTTAGAGAAGGCCAGGGTCTAACCACAAGGCCAACTGCTCACAGGGGCAGCAATCCCCAATGCAGCAAATCTGCTCTCCCCTCTCCTCACTGTGAGAAACAGCTCTACAAGGAATATGCAGAAACTGAAAGTGCCTAAGCTGCAGGCGTCTGTTCTTCACACACACAGGGAACTCTCAGGTCCCTTCCCTACAGGACAACAGCTGGATTCTTTAGGCCAGCCACCTGCAGGGGTCATATGGAGATCTTGTGATTCTGACCCATGCACAGTCTGGAATCCAGAGCCAGCTGTGTATTAGCTACAATTCTCCTGAGGTGTGAGAGAAGTTCTCAAGAGACTTAAACCTCTGGTCAGACCTCCTAGGTGGAGTGTGAACTCAAGCTGCGTCTCCATTGGCTAATAAATCCATCCAGTGTGGCTGGGGAGGTGGTCCAGTAGCTAAAGTAGCCATCCCACAAATTTGAGTGCTGCAGATCAGATACCCAGATCCTACAAAGATGTTGTCTGAGTTAGGGGCTGTCTGCAGTTCCTAAAACCAGGAGGCAGAGGCAGAAGATCCCTGAAGCCGATTGACCAGGAAGACCAGCCAGAGTTGGCAAGGTCTGGGTTTAGTGAGAGGCCTCACCTCAGAGGATAAAGAGGAGAATATTGAGGAAGATAATTGACGTCAGACCTCCAAACACATGCATCCTCATATACACATGTGCCCACACATGTGTAACACAAACACATACACAAACATGCCAAAAATAAGATACATTTAAAAAAATAAAAGTCCCTGCTATGCCTATGTCCTTCAGGCCTCCTTCCCACAGCGAAGTGTGTGCCAGGGCCGTGCAGACAAACTAGTCACAGGCTGGAGCCTGTGGCTGAGCAGGGGTGTGGCTGTGCTTTACATTTGTGGTACAGATACGATACAGTGGAAATCAGCCCTGAGGGTGGGCCTGGGTTTCTCAGCATGCTACCCCCTTCAAGCTTGTGATGGTCAGTGCCAAGCTGAGAAGGTCTAGAATCACCTGGAAGGTGGGCCTCTGGGCCTCTGAGCCTGCCTATCAGTTATTGCTTTAATTGAGCTGGGAAGAGAGGTCCACTGTGGGCAACTCCATTCCCTGGAGTTGACGGACCATGTAAGTAGACAGAAGGAGCTAAACAGAAGGATACGTTCATCTCCTGCTGTCCTGAGTTCTCTCAAGATGGACTATACCCCTGAACCATAAGCCAAAAAAACGAAAACCAAACTTTTACTTGTCCTAGCTTCCTCTCCTGTCACTGCGATAAAGCACGATGACAGAGCACTTCAAGGGAGGAAGGGTTTGCTGACTCACAGGGAAGTCAATCAGCTAGTGACATCACACCTGCAGTTAAAAACAGAGGGGGGAGAGGGAGAGGGAGAGGAAGAGGGAGAGGGAGAGGG
>NW_022196900.1:112252879-112271835 GCF_008632895.1 Mastomys coucha
GTAAGAGAGAGAGGGAGAGGGAGAGGGAAGGAGGGGGGAGGGGGAGGGGGAGAGGGAGAGGGGGAGGGAGAGGGAGAGAGCACAAGCGCATGCATGATTATAATAACTCTGCCACTTTCTCCAAGACCCAAACCTAGGGGATGGTGCTGCCCACAGGAGGTATGATGAATAATCAAGACAATCCTCCAGATCATGCCCACAGGCTGACCTGCTATAGACAGTCCCTCACTGAGATCTCCTTCCAGGTTTGAGACTAAGTGCACTTCCTGAAGTTGCTTTGGAAAATACTGACCCAGCAACCAAGGGGATCAACCCTTAATTTAACATTTTCTATATACCCCAAACCCCGAGAAGTGATAATGAAAAAGCTGCTGCTGTCTTTGAATTCAGTTAGAGAATGAAAACATGTTTTCCGTGGTGACACATGCTTTGGGAAAAGATAACAGGGCAAGGCTGGAAAGACATGTTTGCAGGAAGGGGTGTTTTAAGTAGAATGATCAAAGGAACCTTATGGAGTCAGCTTCTGTGGGTGTGGAGGATGGCCTGGGAGCACCACAGGAGGAGGGAAGGTCATGTGCAAAGGCCCTGTTGTTGGCAGCTGTCTGGCAGCTCGGAGAAGCACCGAAGACACACGTGGAGAAAGCTGAGGCAGAGAGACGGAGGAAGGAGGGCATCTGAGCCACACCGGTCACCTAGGACTTTGCCTTTGCTGGATGAGTGAGCCAAGAAGCTTCTAGAAGGGTTTGGCAGAGGGGTAGCATGCCTGTCCTCACGTTTGCCCTCCTCTGACCTAGAGAGCACTCTACCTGGCTCTCTCTCCAGCACTTAGCGCTTACTGCTTGTGAATTATTTATGTCTGTCTAGTGCCTCCCCTCAGAGTACATGGGATCCCAGAGGATGGATTTATGTCTAAGTCACTCTGTAATTCTCACTATGCCCAGGGTTCTGCAACAGCATGACCACAGCACTGGAGGGTCATAGAATGCACAATGACAGCCATAGGGTGGAGGAGGCTGCCTTCCTCACCCCCTTGGCTCTGACAGATAGCCAGAGTGGGGAAGCCTGTCTTACTGGTGGACACAGGCTAAAGGGTTAAAGGTAATATGTGTGCTTTGCCGAACTCCGAAGAGGGGCCTGGCTTTTTTCCAAAAGAGAAATTCTATCTCTTTAGGCTGCCTAAGACAACTCAGGATAGTGGTGGCTCTGTGGCCTCTGGAGAGGAAGGGAGGGAGAAAAGGAGGGGGCGGGTTTGCTGATCCTTCCATCGGAACTGACTGGGGGTGGCCTTAGACACCTCCTGGATTGAAACTGGAAGAGACGCATGGAAACTGAGAAGATGTACGGATGAGCAAGGCTGAGTCAGGCGCTACCAAAGTCGCTGTGTTCCTTAGAGATATCTGAGTGTGTGCTCTGAAACATGTAAAGACACACAGAGATGCATACATAGATACACAAACACACAGAAACACAATGCACCCACAAATACACACAGATACACAGACATAGATACACACACAGACACACAAATATACATACAGAAACACCCACAGATACACACATAAACACAAGCACACATACAAAAACACACAGATATACACATAAACAGACACACAGAGACACACACAAATACATACACAGAGACACACATACATAGACATGCACACATAGACACACATGCAGAAACACACAGATATATACATAAACACACACAGACTCACACAGATATGCACATTGGACACTTGACACAAACACATGGAGGCACACAGACACATGCATGCAGAGACACACAGACACATGTGCACACACACACACAGACATACACAGCCACAGACACATGCACGCACACACACACACACAGATCCATACACACACAGACATACACAGACACAGACACATGCACACACACACACACAGATCCATACACACACAGACATACACAGACAAAGTCGAATTGTGTATTGCCTAGTGAGAGAAGCTTGCTGTCAGGCACTACTGTCCCCGAGTCAATGCCACAGGACCAGGCTCATTACGGGCTGTCATGTCTTGTGTGGCAGAGAAGCATGCGGCGCTGCTGCTGGCATGATAATGCAGAAGACACTTGACAGCAAGCCCACTTTGTTTCCTAAGTAGAAAGAGTTTCAAAATGATGGTCAAAACCATGGCACAGTCTGCACATGCACACACATGCACATGCACATGCCCATACATAGGTCACAGTTGTCAATGTCCTCTGTGAGTCACTGAGCATGACTGTATTTATGCTTTTGTTCAGCAGCTGGTAATGTAAGCGCGTGCACACACACACACACACACACACACACACACACACACGCACACACACAGGTCACAGTTGTCAATATCCTACATGATGAACTGAACATGACTGTACGGCTATGCTTTTGTTCAGCAGCTGGTGCTATAAGTTCACACACACACACACACACACACACACACACACACACACGCCTACATACAGGTCACAGTTGTCGGTATCCCGCATGATTCTCTGAGCGTGACTGTGTGGCTATGCATTTGTTCAGCAGCTGGTGCTGTGGGTCTGTTAACACAACATCACCACAAACCTGAGATGTGTCCTGTGATGTTATGACAGCTAGTGTCATCAGGGGACATGGCATGATTTGGTCTCTATTATAATGATGTGGGTTACTATAAAACCATGGTTGCTCATTGGCTCTGTCATGACAATTGGTACATGACTGCATTCCCTGACCACAATTCCACAAAGAAGTTATGCCGACAAAAGGAGAAAGTAAGATGGAAGATGCACCTACAGGAATATGCTACTGTAGAATTTTCCAGATCACCAGGTGGAATGTCGACAAAGGGACTCAGAAGCCCAGCATGATTTGGGGGCACCCTTGGTTGTTCCCATAAATCTAACTGCAAGCTCTTTAAGTGTCCGTCTCCTCTGTGGCTTTCTGAGCCCTCACTCAATGCCTATTGGAGTAACCTTATGCCTTCAGTCCCATCCGGGATGAGTTCTTGACTGGATACTTTCCACGATCCTCTTTCCTACTAGACACTAGGTTTTTACACAAGCGCAATTCATTTTTCTGGGGCAGGCACTGGCCCAGAGGCCACAGAGGGACATGCATGGATGTCCTCCGAGTAGAGTGGATGCTGGCGTGCAGGCTAACCAGAACCTCTGGGTCTAGGAGAGCAGATGGGTCCTTGAAGTCATGTGCTCTCATGGGCAGGCTAGGTTAGTCGCTTATCACCCTGATAAGCTATGGGATGCCGGGGGGCGCAGCAGAGAGAGGCAGGGTCTGAGCCCACAGCTCTTCTCCTAGCTGGTCATTATTTGCTGGGGTGACTTCCAGCTGACAGAGGAAAAGCAGAGAAAGCAGAGGCTTCATGTGACAGGTTTAGGAGAGGCACAGGCATTGGGTGAGGCGTGGGCACCAGTACTTTGCATTTCTGCATTCCTGCTGTGTTTCTGTTTCTTCCTGTTGTGTGAAGCATTGTGTGTGATGGGCTTGATATTGCTCCATGTGAACATAGGGGCCAGCGGTGCAGGCTGTGCCCCCCTTTGCTTCCTTCATGGCTGCTAGAATCTAAAATAGATCAGCAGTTAATCATAAGTCTGAAGTTTGGGCTGGTACCTTGGGGAATAGAGACAGGGAACCCTTCCTTCAGGGAACCTGAGAGACCACTGCAGTGGGTTCTGATGACCACAGGGAACCCTTCCCTCAGGGAACCCAAGAGACCACTGCAGTGGGTTCTGATGACCACAGGGAACCCTTCCCTCAGGGAGCCCGAGAGACCACTGCAGTGGGTTCTGATGACCGCAGGGAACCCTTTCCTCAGAGAACCCGAGAGACCACTGCAGTGGGTTCTGATGACCAACTGCCCATGGTCTGAAAGCATGGAGGTGCTGAATGAGTGGGAGCCTGGTACACATGTGGGGCTGGCATCTTGGGCCTTGGGGAGCTCTGAGCATGCTTAGTCGGGCTTGGGCAAGTCACTGCCCTTGAACTCATTGACCATTGCTGAGAGAGGGGTTTGGGACAGGTGAAGCGAGCTAGAGCATACAGAGATCCCAGGAAGGACTGTACTAAACTCACCTAGCCAGCAGGTCTCTGACTCTCATGGAACTAACCACCATGGCTAAAACCCCGGCGACTCATTTGTCCTTTAGGCAAGGGGATTCAAGGAGCCTTGCAGGATTGACCAAAGACAGTAGGCTGACAAGGCATGTCGCACAATAGATAGATCCTATTCACACAGTGCACCTGCTCCCCAGTGCCCTAGCTCTGTAGGATTTCCATGTATGTCTTTGCTTGGCCAAAGAGGGTCCCAGATTGGACACCCAGGCTGAAGGCTCTGTGACTGTCACATGAGTAAAACTGAGGTATAGTTTGGGGGGCTGTCATTTAGAGAAATGCATTAAAGGGTTGTAGAGCACTGGAGGGCACTGGGATGTCTGAAGCCAATGGGAGGGCTGTGGCCACAGCCTGTGTCTCAGCCTGAGCTTCTGGGAAATGCTCCCTACGTCTGTAACAATGGACATTTCTCATCGCAGTTTCTTGGATATAATTGTTCTTATATTCTGTTACTTATTTGTGTGTGTGTGTGTGTGTGTGTGTGTGTTGTTGTTGTGCATGTATGGGGGTGTGCAAGGACATGTGTATTCGTGCATGCAGAAGTCCAAGGTTGATGTTGGAATCATCTCTCAAGGTAGGGTGTCTTAATCAAACCCAGAGATCATGGATACAAGTAGTCTTATTAACCTGCTTGCTCTGGGGAATCTCTCCTCTCTGCCTTCCTAGGCTGAAATTACAAATGGGTCACCATGCCCACCTGACATTTAAATATATACTGGAGACTCTGCTTTTTGATTTCACAGGAAGGACTTTAACCCCTGAGTGACCCCACGCCACCCCCGGCCTTTGATGTGATACAGCTCTTGCTTCTTTGTACACTCTCGGCTTCACTCCTGACCACGGTCCTACCACGGTCCTACCACAGTCCTACCACGATCCTACCACGATCCTACCACGATCCTACCACAGTCCTACCACAGTCCTACCATGATCCTATCACGGTCCTACCATGGTCCTACCACGATCTTACCACGGTCCTACCACGGTCCTACCACGATCCTACCACGATCCTACCAGCAGATGCTGGGTTTACTTGGCTGCCTCCTGCCAGGCCCATACTTGCTTTCCCGGCCTGGACATCTGTACTGTTGCTGTCCGGGACATGGTCTCCTCATAATCCCCAGTCATTCTGGACCCTAGTGGACCCTCAATGCTGTCATTTACTTGAGCCATGAGGACTAATGTCCCTGTGGTGTGACGGCTGCTATTTCCTTGGCTTGTGTGGGGGCTCCTTGAAGCTTCTCAACTTTCTCCTTCCACCAGGGCAGTGCCTCTAGGGCTAGCTCTGAACCTGAGGCTAAGGCTGTTGCCTTGTTCTCAGAGCCCCACCGCCAGGCCACTGGCCATCCTTAGCCAGCCAGCTCTGAGCGTAACAGTGTCAGGGATACAGTAGGTGCTCAATAGTAGACATCCGTAGCCAGCTCTGAGCTTATACAGCAGGTGTTCAATGATGTTTGAAAGAATGCAAGCTTCGCATGTGGACTCTAATCTCAAGCCTTCCTGGACGTTGTCGGGATGGCCCTAGGAGATGCCCCTGCAAAGTCTCCCTGACTACAAACCTGCATGTGACAGCAATGACAGCCTTGTGAAGGGCTTCGATTCCTTGACATCTTGCAGGAGAAACAGCAGCCGATGGTGTGGAACGGAGCACAAACATTTTGGCAGGAAGAGATTAAGGGAAGAACATCATTTGGGGACTACGGTTCTTGTTTGCATCGACTGTTTTACAAACAAGCAGCCCGGCGACATGATGGGGGCTCTCGCAGGATTACTCCACGGTGTGCAATCTCTTGCTCCTTGCTTGGCTCGTTCAGCTCTGAGACCTCCGCTGCGTTTGGCGCTGGATTTCTGGTACCTTTCCTGATGCCTACTTGGTTGTCCCTTCATTAAATTACAAGTTCTCTGATGGTCCCCAATGCAATTATCTAGCACTTCATAGCTCCCCGGCCTTGGATCTGTTTGCACAGAACGATATCCTGAAAGTTATGCTTTAATTAATTTCTTCTGGCATCTTCTTTCATTTCACCCTTGGAAGCACAAACTCCTGGGCTCCCTGCCCTGGTCACCGTCCCTCTCTCAGACAGAGACATTGTTTCCAGGCACTGGTCACCTTCTCTCCTCTGTCCTTGGGCAGCCACTTTACCTTGGCCTGGAGATTGTGAGGTCTTTCTAAGGAAGCTTGTCACCCACCCCCTTGCTGGCGTCCAGCTCCTGAGCCTGTAGGTACCTGCTCTGTTCTCCAGCAGCCCCCAGCCCTGGTTCTTGCTTTGCAGCTTGGGCTGTGGTTGGCTTTTGACCCTCCATCTGCCCAGCTCTGCACGAGCTGGAGTGACTGTCTGGCAGAAGGGACAGATTGGACAATACCTGTCAGTCACAGCACAACAGAGTGATGCTCCAACTGGATATTCCACTGCAGATAAATAGTTTAACCTGGTGTCCATTGGTATGGACCACAGGGCTGGTAATATGGACTAAAAATACAATCTCCACTCACTGGAAGCCATGAGGCCGGGCAGCCTCTCCACAGATGAGTAGCACGGGGATCCTCTAGCAGCGCTGGCTGTGTGTCACCCCAGCTTTAAATACAAGAACCCAAGTCCTTGAGTGCATGCCATGCTGTGTACTGAACAGATCCTCTGTGGGGTCCCTCTGTCCAACCTCTTAGGCTCTGTCTCCCTCACATGTAATAGGCAATTCTGAACTTAATGAGCATGTGTGACCATGGTCCCCAGCATCGATCAGATAGAGGGAATAAATGGGTTTCAGCTTGAGCCCCAGTAGGAGCTATATCTGAGACACCCAACCCGGGGAGCTGATGAGCAGCCAGAGATCACATCCAAAGACAGTCTGAACGTGGGAGGAGGAGGACCCCAGACAGCTTCTCAGACGCATAAGTGCTCAGCTGGGGGTGTGAACCTGGCTGAATTTCCTGACCAATAGCTTCACCTCAAGCATGTGGGGACAAGACAAAGTTGGTGTCCTACCTGCATCTCCAGGGGGAAGTGTAACAGGACCTGCCCAGGCTCTGACAAAAACCAGCCTCTCCACATTTTCCAGGTCAGTAGGCACACTTCTCTCCTGCTCCTTGAAGCTGGGTCCCCTACCTGGAGCGCTGACTTCCCTGTTTTGGGGGGAGCCATCCCTCTCCCCTTCTCAGTCTTTCAGTTCTCTGAAGCCTCACCAGGCTGAGTTCTCAGCAGGTTTAAGTGAGTTGACCCTGTTGTCAATGGTAACATGGATAAGAATTGGATCCTGACCCCAGAAAATGTGATGTCCAGGTGAGGGAGGGGAAAGAATGGACAACTAAGACTTACAGGTGTGTGAGTCATGGGGACACCCCCTCCCACACAGTTAGACTCATATGTACACATATATACGCACTCTAAACACATGTATATCCCCACCATACACACACACACACAGAGAGAGAGAGAGAGACAGAGAGAGAGAGAGAGAGAGCGCGAGAGAGATGTAGTAGACACAAACTCTCCAGGAAGCAGGTTAGCAATGATGCAGCTGTGCTTTTGATTGGCAGGTGTTCCTACGGGGATGCTGCCCATGACTGAGGGTGCCCTGGACCCATGTAAAGAAAGCCTTGTAAGACATGAGCTGACTCAGGCCTCATCAGCAGATCAAGGGCCTCCATCCTTTCTCTCCTGGCAGAGTTTCTGAAAGCTGAAGGAATCCTCTCACCCACCCTGGTTCCCACCAGCTTTGGCTCCACCCCAGTCCAGGACCTGTGAGCAAACTTCTGTGTATTATTCTTCACCGGCATCGATAAACAGATGATAAAATTCCGAAGAGAACCAAGCTGAATCCGTCTGCTTTCACACAGCTGTGGGAGCAGCTAAGACCAGCTTCCTCGGCTTCCTCAGTAAGAAGTAGAATGATGCTGCGTACGAATTATCCTTAAATGTCACATGATAATGAGGCTGCTTCTACAACCATTTATCTTTCCCTTTCTCACCCCCAAATACTCCTGGCTGGTGATCAAGCAGGGCAACCAGCAGGATGCAGGCTCTGTGGTGTGAAGAATGGCCCCCAGACCCAGGAGAAGCTTCTGAGGCCTCCACAGGAACCGTGTTTAAAGTGATCCCTTTCCAAGAGCTGGGAAGAGAGCCCAGGAGTCGGCTCAGGAGCGTGCCAAGGGCAGCGTAGGGTTTTGTGCTTCCTTCCTTGTGTCCATTCTCTGCTGCTGGTGAGCACTTCCAAGAGGCGGGTATCTGGAGGCTGTGACTATGGACCCCAGAGGAGACCATTTTCCACAGGGGAGCAGAAGCCCTACCACCACCAGCTCTAGCTTGGAGGTGCACCTTTGCATGCTGGCATCTCCATGTCACTCTCTGAAGTCTGAGGGTGCAGCTGCAAGGGGACTGGGGAGATGGAGTCAGCTAAACAGCTAGATATCAAGCCAGGCCTCAGACATGGCTTTCCAGACAGAGGGGAGAAAATATGTCTGCCAGGCCTGGCATGAAACAGATCTCTGGGCTTCTAGGATTCTCTGTCCCCACACAGACCGCACTTGGGTCTCCTGTCTCCTGCTACTTGCTCTTCTCTAGGTTTGGCTTCTGGACAGGTACCAGAGACCTCACCCCTATCAAGTGTCCCTTCCTGGTCCCTGCAGATGCTCATTTCACAGGAACAGAATTAGACTCCAGATGTTTGCATGAACTCGATCTCCCCCTAAGAACCTGTTCTGTGCCCCCTACTCTGAGTGTGAATTCTGGAAGCCTCTCTGCCTCTCTGGAGACAGCAGGACTTTTAGCCCATTTTTGATAGCCTATCTATAGAGTTAACCAAGGGATATTAGCTCTCCTGGTTGGACTGCCTAGACTGGAAAGTCTCCTGAGCCTGGCATTAATGTGAACACAAATTGAAATCACCGTTCAGGTCTCTTGGTGGGAATTCAACACACAGAAGGCTGCCTGGAAGTGAATTAGCTGTCCACTGAGAAATCAAAAACCTCGGGCCTCACAAAGTGAGAGGAAATGCTTGACCTTTCGAGGACAATTTTCCTCTCTCTCTAGTCAAGAGCGCTCCCTCCACAGCTGTGGGGTCTCTCCCAGGACTCTCCTTCCATCCTGAGTCTGAGATATCTCCATCCCCTGAAAGTCTCCTTGCTTCTCCTTTTGTGTCCTGGCCTTTTGCCTTGCTGTGCCTCCTGTCAAGATATCTGCAGGGGGGTGGCAGTGGGGGTTGGATCCAAGGTCCTACCTCTTTCTCCTCCTGGCCAGGCTTGAATCATGATAGTCACTGGAAAAGGTGACAGACTGGTCATTTACAGTTCCTGGTGCTTTATGCTGCTACAGGGAGAGCAAGAGGCTGTATTTCTCAGCTTCTGTCTTCTAAAGGGGAAAAGAAATGGTGAGAAACAGTTTAAACAGAGTTTTTCTAGCAAAGTGAAGAAGCATTTACCCTGAACAGAGATGGCGAGGAAGCATCTGGGCAGGGAGGGGACGGGGGAGGAGTGTAGTTTAAGGAGATTTTTATGGATGTATATCAGACACATGGTATGTGAAGTAAGGTAGTGTCTTAGGGTTTCTATTCCTGCACAAACATCATGACTGTATTAGTCAGGGTATAGTAAAGGAATTTATTGATGACTTACAGTCTGTAGTCCAACTCCCAACAATGATCAGATGCAGCTGTGAATGGAAGTCCAAGGATCCAGCAGTTGCTCATCCCACAAGGCAAGCAGGCGAAGAAGAGTGAGCCTTCCTTCTCCCAGTGTCCTTATAGGTCTCCAGCAAAAGGTGTGGCCCAGATTAAAGGAGTGTGCCACCACACCTTTAATCCCAGATGACCTTGAACTCAGAGATCTTCCTGTCTTCTAGGATTCATAGCCACTGTGCCTCAAGCTTTCCATGCCAAGATTCAGGTCGGAAACTTGTATCTCTCAGCCTCCAGATTAGGGCCACAGGTAAGCCTTTCAATTCTGGATTGTAGTTCATTCCAGATATAGTCAAGGTGACAACCAGGAATAGTCACTACAATGACCAAGAAGCAAGTTGGGGAGGAAAGGGCTTATTCAGCTTACTTTCACATTGCTGTTGATCACCAGAAGAAGTCAGGACTGGAACTCAAGCAGGTCAGGAAGCAGGAGCTGATGCAGAGGGCATGGAGGGATGTTCCTTACTGGCTTGTTCAGCCTGCTCTCTTATAGAACCCAAGACTTCCAGCCCAGGGATGGCACCGCCCACAAGGGGCCCTACCCCCTTGTTCACTAATAGAGAAAATGCCCCACAGCTGGATCTCATGGAGGCACCCCAACTCTGTGATAACTCCAGCCTGTGTCAAGTTGGCACACAAAACCAACCAGTACAGGAAGAGTCTTCTCTTCCCTCCCAAACCACAGTGGGGCAGATCTTCCTTTGGGGGCTTATTTCCCCAGGATCTAGAAAAGCCCATGGGAGAATGAAAGCCACTGTGTAAGATGTTTTAATGGCATGGAGTCTTTTGAGGATGTAGATGCTTTGTTGGCACACATGTGGGAGAATGCCCCAGGACCTGAGTTTTGGATCTTGGGAACAATCTAACTGCAGCTTCAAGGCTGATCTACCCACCAGGGCCACAGATACCAAGATGCACGGCTCTTTCCTTAGTTAGCCCAGATCTTCACTCAATGGCATGTCACCACTTTCAGTTGAACCTGTTGTACCAGAGCATGGACCTGTGTCTAGGAAGAGTCCAGGTGAGCCCAAACCCTATCTGTACTGGCTGGGTTTGTGTGTCAACTCGATATAATCTGGGAGTTACCACAGAGAAAGTAGCCTCTCTTGAGGAAATGCCTCCATGAGATCCAGCTGTAAGGCATTTTCTCAATTAGTGATCAAGGGGGGTCCATTGTGGGTGGTGCCATCCCTAGGCTGGTAGTCCTGGGTTCTATAAGAAAGCAAGCCAAGTGAGCCAAGGGAAGCAAGCCAGTAAGCAGCACCCCTCCGTGGCCTCTGCATCAGCTCCACCCTCCTGTCCTGTGTGAGGTTCCATCTTGACTTCCTTTGGTGATGAACAACAATGTGGAAGTGTAATTTGAATAAACCCTTCCCTCCACAACTTGCTTCTTGGTCATGATGTTTTGTGCAGGAATAGAAACCCTGACTAAGACACCATCCCTCTGAGGCTGCACTTGCAGTGTGGGAACTTCTCATGGCTACTGAGACAACCACCTCCATGCTGTGTCCTTTCAAACATGGGATCACCTTACAGTTCTGGGGTCAACAATCTGAAATGGGTCTTGATGGACAGAGTCCGAGTGGGAAGCACTTCCGTCCTTCCAGAGACTCTGGAAGATGTTGTGGTCTGAATGCCTGTATTCTCCCAAAATTCATGTGTTGAGACCTACACCCATGGTGGTATGGTGGGGTATGAGGAGCCTTTGAGAAGGGACGGGTGGGTCCCTCTATTGGGATTTATGCTCTTATCCACGGAGACCTTTCATTCACGGGTGAGGATGCAACAAGGAGATGCCATCTCTGGGAAAGGGGCCTCTTACCAGCCACTAGATCTGCTAATGTCTGAACCAGGGAATTCTGAGCCGGAGTTGTCTGTAGCCTGCAGCTGTGGTACTCCAGCCTAGCATCCTGGACGTACGAAAATCTGGGCCTCTGGTTTTTGCTGCCTGTATGTCCTAGAAGTCACCTCCTTTTGACTCTCATGGTAGCATCTTCTCATCTCTCTGGTACTGGTCCTCATGCCTTCCTCTTGCAGGGACCTTCCTTTGTATTCCATCTGCCTGTCCTGCCCCCTGCCCTGCCCCGCCCTGCCCTGGGAAACACAGTCATACTCCTTAATGATGCCTGCAAAGTCTGTTTTGTAATTTTGCATTGCTCGTTTACAGGTGTTAGAGTAAGGATGGTGACTTCTTTTAGGGAAAGACTTATCTATTTTTATTCAGCTACTTTTGTGGGAGAAGGCCCTGCCCTGGACCCTTTGGGGTTCTCACTAGCTCCTCCATCCTAACTGGTGGCCATATCCATAAAGGTGCTACGAGGGAGGCAGGTTAATGCTCACTCAGTAGCTATGGGACTTCAGGTCAATCGTGAAGCCCCTATAAGCCTGTTTCCCTATCCCCCGTAGCAACAGCAACCTCTTCTTGCCAAGACTGTTAGCGTGCAGAGGAATCCCACAAGTGGAGTGTAGTCTGTGTGCAGAGTGCAGCCCAGCACAATACAGACACTGCTGTACCCTCTTTGGTCCCTGAGTTCCTTGGTCCTTGTAGGACAGCAGGCAGCAGAATGGATGAACTGGCTAGAGCAGGTTTCCTAAAGCCAACCAGGAGCTGAGCTAGCCTGATCTCACACAAACATAACCACTGAGGTGCCCTCTCTGGGTGTGTGTTTAATTTTTCTGTTCAAACGGGCATTAGAGAATATGTTGAACTCAAATCCCATTCTTCCCTTGCACCAACCCCCATGGCTTCTGAGTTCTGCGACTTTCAGTGTTAGGGGTTTGTCATCCTTTCCTGAAGCTCTGGAGTGTGGGGAGTGGCCGCTGGGATCCTGACCCTTTGCTGTTCTCTCTGATAGGAACTACCATGTGTCCCCCAAGAGCAACACCAATTCATTCCGGTAACTACCACCTCTCACAAGGCTCCCTTAAAATATCCTACCGTCTCTCAGACCTCCATGTGATGACCACTATGTCGTCTCTCTCACATGTGACTCTGTGGGGACCCAGTCAAACTCTCTGCACCATAGCATCAAGGCTCATTTGCCTCAGGTCTGTCTCTATGAAGAAGGCTATCTCCCTGTAGGATGCCCTGCTGGACTTGCTGGCCCTCACTGTCCATAGCCTATGTCTCATAGGAAAAAATGTTCTTCTCTCTGTGCCTCTGTCCAAGTGCCCTGCCCCTGTGGCCCTGTTCAGTGCTCCATTGCTATGTCCTTCCTGCCATCAGGCTGGGTTTCACACTTCCCCCGATCACTTGTCCATCTCTTCTGCTAGCAATGACCAGGAGAAGAAAGGATCCCTCTCATCTTTGCATCTGAGGGCCCAGCCTGAGTGTTTCGGTACTGGGAGTGCAGAGTTGCATATGGTAGCAGGCACTGTCCTGCATTGAGTCAGGGCCAGCCTGTCTCCAGTGCCAGGAGAACCCAGGGCTTCTTACCTATATATGAATTTACTAAAACTTGGATGCCCTTTTGTGTCCACTAAGAGATCAGTGAAACTAGAGGGCGCAGTGGAGCATCAAGAGTGGCAGAAGCAACTCTCCTGAAGTACTTGTCTGTCTCCGGAAGTCCATCGGCGTCATACTTAAGCCCCCGGAAGTCTATGTCTGTCTCCGGAAGTCCATTGGCGTCATACTTAAGCCCCCGGAAGTCTATGTCTATCTCCGGAAGTCCATTGGCGTCATACTTAAGCCCCCAGAAGTCTATGTCTATCTCCAGAAGTCCATTGGTGTCATACTTAAGCCCTCCGGAAGTCTATGTCTGCTTAAGGACTCAGGACACAGTGAGGATAGCGCGTCTAGGTCGTGTCTGTCATTGGCACATGGAGCTCACCTCAGAATCTTTAGTTGCAGCAGCTGCCTTGGAGTGAGATGAGGCTGTGAGGGAGCCAGGCTCAGTATGCAAATGAGGCTGTCAGGGAGATGTCACAGCCAAGGCTGCCAGTAATGAGACAGGAAGACACTCAGAAGATAGGATTTACCCTGCATGTCCCCTGTGGTGCTTTCACATGGGGGGCACAGAGCTACTGGCACTGGAGCATGCAGTCTCCAAGCAGTGAGGGAGCTATTCTACTGCCAATCTCAGAGTGAGGTTTCAGGGGTTTGGACACATCTCTACCCAACTCTTGCTCCAGGCATGGTCACTTAGCAGCCGCTGTGTTGGGCTTGCTTAAGAAGACCTAGGACTCATCTACTCGGATCAAGAAACCCACAAGCAGTGGTAGAATCCTGTGGGAAACCCAGGGACAGTCCACTGCTACAGTGGTTCTATGCCTGTGGTCCAAATTGGTGAACTTCAGACATGGGTAATTAGCTGTACTTACATTGTGCAGATAGCTGGATGCCTCTTCCTACTCATGTATTTACACACTGCAATGATCCACGGTCAGCCTACGATGATTCACGGTCAGCGTGGTGGTTCATTTTGTCTGTCAACTTGATGAGATTTAGTGTCACCCAGGAGGCATACTTGCTTGTGCACACCAGGGTGTTTCTAGAGACATTTAACTCTAGGAGGACTGTCCATCCTCAATGTGGTTGGCATGATCCCATGGGCTAGGAGTCCCAGACTGAAATCCTCAATGTGGTTAGCACGATCCATTGGGCTGGGGGGTCCCAGACTGAATAAAACATGAGCTGGGCACTAATCACTTCTGGCTTCCAGAAAGCAGATGCAATAGATGTAACCAGATACCTCAGGGTTCAGCCACCATGACTTCCTTGCCAAGATGGACAGTATGGCTGAACCATGGGCTTTAGTTATAGACCCTTCCTTCCAAGCTCGGACGGATTTGGTCTGCTGTTTTGTCAAAGCAACAGGAAAGAATCCAAGTTTAGCCGTGAGCTCCCTGGATGGTTGTGGCCTGGCACGTTCAATAAGAATGCAGATTTATGCTGGGGGGTTCGGCACGTGTGAGGTCCATGCATGCTCCGAGTGCTGAGGCTCCCTGCTGGCCAGGCACTCGGGCCTCACCTTAGCCTCCAAGGTCATGAGGGAGGAGCTAGCTAGCTCTTCCAGTCACTGTCTGTCTCTTACTGCTGGGTCGCAGAGTCCCGTTCTCAGGGAGGCATCACAGAACCATTTCTTCCTGACAGTCTGCTGTTCCCTTGGGATGTTTCTGCAGACAAGACAATGCTAACACCCCTAATGACGGCAGTCATAATCACAGCGCAGGCATTTAAGAGATGTTGAGAAGCATGTCAGGGTGCTCAGACGCCATAATCATCCAAGACTCGTCCCGACGGAGGCCCTTTCCCACACAGCTCTCATCTCGGGGATCGCCCGCCGCTGTTTGTAGACAGCTGTAAATCGTCAGACCATCAAAGGCGTTTCATTTTCCCCTCAACTTTGATTTTATTGCCCATTTATTAAAAGAGCCAAAATCATTATCCAAATGGTGTGTGAAAAAGTCTAAATAGAATCCAAAGGTCAGCCTGCTCTTGAGAAATTGTGAGCATTGCAGCCTGGACTGTTTGGGTTGCGTCTGACCTCACTGGTGCAAATGTTAACACACACACACACACACCACACATACACACATGCATGAATGCTCACATACATGCTCACATTCACATGATTATGCACACATACTCTCACACATACATGACTTGGTTATATTTCTGACTTTACACATGTATGTCTACATACTTGTCCATATACACATGTACACACATGCTTCACACATACTCACACATGCACACACATGCATTCATCACATGTGCGCACACACACACACACACACACACACACACACACACATACACGACTTGGGCTTTCCCAGGGAGTGGGTGTCATGGTATACCTAAGAAATCCTACTGGTGGAGTTGGAGTCACAAGCAAGAACTCTCACTGGGGAGTGGAATCTCATGACCTTTGACCTCAGAGTCTCATGGCTGGCCTTCTTATGAGCAGGATGTTTAGCAGGAGAATCCACCGCTAGAAGAAAAAGTGCACATGAAACTCGGGGTGGAGCTTGCAGATAAGATTTGGATTTTAATCCACATTTAGACAATTTATACTCAATAGGTAAATCTGAAAGGACACTCACGTGACCCAGGCAGACGCAAGCTGCCCAGGACAGTACAGCACAGCAGCCTCTTCTCCCTGAGGCATGTCTCAAGCCATCCAAGCACAGCGTCATGCTCAGGTGAAAGATGCCACGCTAGCAGCACATGAGGATACTGTCAGCAAGAATGGAGGCTTCACTAGAGGATCTGCTTAGAGAATATTTATGGAGGGCGATGCTTAAGGAGTCAATTAAACCCTTCCAGTGGTCTGCAGATAATGATTTAAAAGCCATGGGAGTCTCTAAAAATACAACTTTTAACATGTCTAAATGGTTAGGAATTTTCTGACAATAGAGTTGTCGTTCTGTGAATACGAATGCTCCCCAAACAGAGATCAATTACAATTCAGAAACAAACTTTTTCATGGGAGAGTGTATGGAGTGGGCAAGGTGTTCCCAGAGCAGGTGGCCACAAGTGAGATTGATATCTCTTTGGGGAAAGCTAAGATGGTGATGTGGTCCTGGCAGAACAACAGCTCAGAGACGAGAGCAAAGTGGGCCAGTCTCCAGCTAACAGGAACTCCTTTGCTCCCTTCCACAGACTGGAGGCCATAAGTGCGAAGACTAAGCCAAAGCCTGCGACCTTGAGTGGTGGCGGTTACTGGTCTAAACCTGCTTGAGAGAGTGGCAGGTAGTGGTCCGGAGTGCAAGCCCTATATTGAAGTCCCAACCCAGACACTGAGCAGAATGATGGCTACATTTGTCAGTTTGGTTGGATTGAGAACCACATAGGGAATTGTAAAAAGATACGTCTGATGTGTCTGGGGGTGTTTCTAGAGATAATAGGATCCTGGGGCCTCTAACTGATGACTGGGGTCATCCTTCTGATAAGATGCCTCTACTAAGAGAGGGTGAAGAGCCAAGCAGACATGTGGCTAGAGAAAGCAGGCCACTGGTGGAATTTCCTTAGGGATAGGGTTGTGCTCTGTCTTCCTCCCTCTCTGCTTCCTGGCCTCCATGATGACAGCCACTCTGTCATGATGCCTGGCACCTCTGAAGCTGTGAGCTAAGACATGGCTCTCGTCTGATAAGTGCTTCAGGTCATGTATTGTGGTCACAAGTGGCCGGTGTAAATCCCACCCTGGCTACCGGTCCCTTCATCTGTGTAGTGGAGCTCTGGTGACAAAGCTTGAATCGAGTTAAAATCTGAGGGAGGTGAAAGCTTGTCCTGTCCAAACAGCCCGATCTGCTCCAGTGTCCATCATGGGAGGACGTCACTGGGGAGATGAAGCTGTGGTTCTCTAGTCTTTCCCAACACACGGGGAACATTGTGAAGACCGTGTGCTTCAGAAGGGAGCCCTCCATCACCAAAGACTGGGAAATGGGGCTGGACAAACTAGTCCTCTGAATGACACACATCTTCATTCTCATTCATACCTCACTCCCCACATGCCCTTGCTTTGATCAGCTCTTTGGCTTGCCCTGTCCTAAGGAGGTCCCCATGTCTCTACAGAGCTAATGAAGCATCTATGCTCTCCTTTTGCTTGACCTGGATTCTGGAGCCACATGAGGACTGTGCAGAGGAAGAGGGAATCTCTTGCCCTTCCCTGCCATAAACCCAAGGATTCTATTGATGTAGGAGAGAGCTCAGATTTCACACACATCTCTCATGATGTTTGATCGAATGCTGTATATGATTCTTATGGCTGACTCATAAAATATACAAGCTGGTGGCTGGTGCCCTGGATGCTTTAGGGTAGCAGAGAAATGAGCTAGAGAATGAGAGCCCTAAAAAAGGGGGTGCTAGGGCATGTGCTCTGCATTGCTTTGTTCACATGAACAGACAGACAGACAGACAGACAGACAGACACACACACACACACAAAGAGAGAGAGAGAGAGAGAGAGAGAGAGAGAGAGAGAGAGAGAGAGAGAGAGGTGAGTTTAGCCCCTCCAGGATCAGTACAAATGAGAATCAGAAATGCAGAGTAAAGAGTATTCATGTATCCTAGTTTGCTTTCTGTTACTGTGATAAAATATTTTTGAGTAAAATCAACCTGAGTACAGATGGATTATTTGGATTACACCTCTGGGCCATAGTCTATCACCAAGGCAGCCAAGGCAGTTACTGAAGCTGAAACCATTGAGGAATGCTGCTCTCTCCCTCTTCCCTCCCTCCCTTCCTCCCTCCCTTCCTCCCTCCTTCCTTCCCTCCTTCCTTCCCTCCCTTCTTCTTCCATCCCTCCGCCCCTGGCTTGCTCATAGGGTCATACTACTTACCTTTTTTTAAAAATATAGTCCATATCACACTACCTGTTGGCGTCCAGGATTCACCTCACAAGCCACATGAGCACCAACCTCAGTGAGACAGAGATAGTTACTGAGCATGTGCCCCAGGACTGATCGACCAGCGCCACAGACTAGATCCAGGAACTGAATTGTGACTCTGAGTTAATGTTCAACAAGGCTTTTTAAACCTGGGATCTACAAACATTGGTGCCAAGTTATTCCACCAATCAGGATTTAGGGATGAGGAATTTCCTTAGGAACGTGTCTGAGTTGTCCATTTATCCTGTTCCCATGGTCGGGGTATTCAACTGTGGCGGGGGATTTAGCTTATCTAAACTTCATGTCTTAACTTGTCTACTAGGGTACCAGTTACCCACGTACACGTCTCTTTCTGCCAAGCAGGATGTCAGTTCCCAGGGAGTTCTTGGGAGCTTAAACTTTACTCTACCACTAACCAAAATGGAAGGCTTATTTTAAATAGGTTCTTATATCTCTTATGTTGGGGGCCGGGGGCAGCTTTTAAAAGCAAATACCATCAAAGCTCATACCCAGATGCAGGAAGGGCTCCTGGGGGTTGGTTCAGGCCCAAGCTTATTGTGGGTAACTGTGCAAAGCAGTTCTACTGACTTCTATCGTGATTGACTTCCAAGGGCATAGAACATAGCAGAACACGGAATCAGCCTTGGCATTAGAGTCTCCTAGTAACAGCAGAAACATGAGAAAGTTTCCTTCTAATGGCAGGCTATCCAGCTAACAGCTACCTAGGCCTTAACACTGCCTAAGGATGGTGCCTCGCACACAGGGATGGAGCATCCTACATCAACGAATAATAGAGGGCCCCCACACACCCCCACACACACCCCCACCCCCA
>NW_022196900.1:112272525-112283841 GCF_008632895.1 Mastomys coucha
CCACACACACACACCCATTACCACACACCCACACACCCACACACACACACCCATTCCCACACTCACACCCACACCCCCCACAGCCACACCCATTCCCAAAGGGCAATCCGCTCTAGGCAATCCCTCAGTGGAGACTAGTTCCATCAGATAACTCTTGGTTACACATCAAGTTGACAGTAGACTAACCAAGGTGCCATAATAAGCTTCGAGCTGACATTGTACTGAAGGGCGAAAGGTTAAAGGGTACCTACCACTTGTATTATCAACAAGACCAGGATGCCATGTCTATCACCTGTCCTTGACAAGTTTTACCATTGCAATAAGACAAGCAAAGGCATAACAGAATTCAAGTTCCGAAGAAGTCAGTCTGTGCCTGTCTCCAGGCAGCCTGCACAGAAATCCAGTAGAACCCACAAGAAGCTATTTCAACAAATAAGTGATTTTAGTGGCATAATGAGAAATAGATCATCATGCAAACCTTCCCCCATCCCCCTGCCTCCACCCCTTTAAACCTTTCCTCTAGTGTCCCCTGCTCTATTGTCACACTGTGCTGTTTTACTATCACCCCCACCCCTCTCCACATAGCTCTCAAGGCTCCTTCTTCCTTCTTCCTCTTCCTCTCTGCCCACACGCACTCCAACTTTTAAACACATTATCTAAAAAGTCAAGTCTAGGACCCCCATAAGAGAAAGAACATACAGCATTCATCTTCCTGAGCCCGGCTTACCTCGCTCAATATAATACTTTCCAGTTTTATTCATTTTCCTGTGGGGTGGGGAAGAGGGTTGATCAAAGCTGTAGAGATGCCTCCTACTTCATCAGCCAGCTAAAACATATGCTATCAATAAAAAGGATATTAAACAGACATTCTCTTCATGGGTGGTTAACACTATTCCAAGAAGCCATTGATTTTCAAACCCAAATATCTGCGCCAGGTGTAGGATACCTTCCTACAAGGATTTCTTAAAATAATACAGGTCATTGTCATTGCTGCTGGGTCCTCGCTAAGCTGAAGATGCCACAGACTGTGCATGCAAGGTACAGAAACACCACATTAGAATGGAGCACAGGCTGTCAGGGGAGAAACGTGCTCAATGACCCTGTAGACTCTGGGTGCTCCAACCCTGGGCTTCCTGGCTAGATAGACCACTGCTGTAATAGTGGCAGGCATGTGCGGTGGGTTACCAGATGCCTTCTGATAGGAAGTGCACTCTGTTCCGTGGGAGGGGACACACCCCTGGCACTGTAGAACTGTGCAAAAGCCCATCACTGGGGGGAACAGGGGCACAGGTCCTATGGGGGAATTCACTAGTGGTGTTTTTCCAAGTGGACATATAATTAAACTACTTTCTAAATATTTATATTTATGTGCACATATTAGTGTTGCTCTTAGCCTTAGTCAAAGAAAATTCTTTCTTCAGTGAACAATGCTCAAAGCAGGTCTCATTACTTGTCAAATGAGACAAAGATGTCAACTCCTCTGCAGCCCATGATGGAAGGATGGGAGAGGGGAAAGGAGGGAAGTAGGAACTGAAGGCTGGGGAAGATGTGGGGACACTGTCTTCTGAATGGTGTGATGTTGCTGTGACTACCTGCATAGAGTCTAAGAAAGTGAGAGGGAAAGAGAGAGATCAAGAGAAAGTGTGTGTGTGTGTGTGTGTGTGTGTGTGTGTGTGTGTGTGTGTGAAGGGGGGAAGGAGAGAGAGAGTGCAAGAGAGATCAAGAGAGAGTTAGAGCAAGAACAAGAGGGAGGGAGAGAAGGAGGGAGAGCAAAAGAGAGCAAGCAAGAGAATGAGTGAGAGAGTTAGGGCAAGAGCGAGAGAGAGAGAGAGAGAGAGAGAGAGAGAGAGAGAGAGAGAGAGAGAGAGAGAGAGAGAGAACAAAAGAGAGAGCAAGAGGGGGGAGAGCAAGAGAGTGATAGAAAGGGAGAGAGAGCAAAAGAGAGCTAGAGAGAGTGAGAGAGAGCAAGAGGGAGAGAGAGCAAGCGAGCTGGGGGGTGTGATGGTACAGATGATCACTTGGGAAGAGGGAGGTTGGTGGTGGTGAGAGGGGGTGAGAGAGGCCATCAGAGAAGTTGAATGTGGTCAATGATACATTGTAACCCTTTACTGTTGTCAAAAACAAAAAGTAATTGAAAATGTTGTGGTACTTCATTATACTATCAATAAACAAGTGAAGTTGAAAATAGATTATCAATGATAAAAGCATGAAATGTATCAGTACTTAAGAAGAAACTAGTCCAAGTTATTAAAGACACTGCTGAAAACATCAAAACAAGGCAGACAATATGAGTCAGTGGGGACTGGTGGTTCACTGTTGGCAAGGATTAATATTTTAAGGCTTCTGTTTGTCCAACTTTGGTGTGTTACTTTTTCTTTTAGTGTGGCATGATGTGGTGTGGTATTGTATAGTTTAGTATAGTATTATCCCTTCAAAGCCTGTTCATTTTCTAATGAAAGGCAGAAAGGGGGGCGAATCCAGATGGGAGGGGATGTAGGAGGACCTGGGAGAAGGAGAGGGAAGGAAATCAAGATATATTTTGTGAGAAAAAAAAATCCACTTTCTTTTTTTTTTTTTAACTTATTCTTCTCTCAAGCCATCACATCCCAATATCAGTTTCCCTCCACTCAGGAAGAGCAGGCCTCCCAGGGATATCCACTGAACACAGCATAACAATTCCCAATAGGACTAGGCACACACCCTCATATCCAGGCTGGACGAGGCAAACCAGTGGAAGGAAAAGGATCCCAAGAGCAGGCAAAAGAGTCAGAGATACCCCAACTCCCACTGTTAGGAGTCCCACAGGAAGGCCAAGCTACACAACTGTAACCAATATGCAAAGACCCAGCGCAGACCCTCGCAGGCTCCATGATTGTCCCGCAGACCCTCCCAGGCGTCAAGAACAAAAGGATTTTGAGACATTGTTTCTCTCTGAGTGCAGCTGCAGCCTTCTGCCAGGAACATCCTGGTGAGCCTCTACTTTTCTTCTTTTGATAACTTGACAATTGTTTCTAAAATGTACATGAACATGCAAAACCAGTCAAAACCACTCTGATTGAGAAGAAAGGAATCGTAAGACACATCAGCTAGCTTGGGACCTCAAAAAGCTTGTGTGTGGGACACAGGATTGAACTCAGGCTGTCACGCTTGGCAGCAGGCACCATTACCCACTAAGCCATCTCGCTGCTACCTCTTAATAAAGGTGCAGGAGTAATTCACTGCAAAATGGGTTCTTTTTCAAGTGTGTGGTTAGAGCTACTGTATATTCATATGAAATAACATAGATTCAGACTAATGCCTGGAGCCAAATGGAAGAATTAACTAAGAGTCAACCATGAACTTAAACCTAAAACCTCAAACTGTAAAACCTCTGCTGAAAACACCGTAGAGCTTGGTTAGACAAAGGCATTTAGATGTGACACTCCCAACAGTGGAGCTGGATTAGACAAAGGCATTTAGATATGACAACACTCCTATTGCTTCAGTAACAGAATGAGTTGATAAGCTGGCCTCCATTAAAATTAAAATTTTCTTCTCTTTACAAGATATGCTGAAAGAATTAAAGATAAGTGGCAGGCTGGAAAGAAACATTTGAAAATCATATATTTGATAAAGGACTTCTTTTCAGAATTTATAACGAGCTCTCAAAACCCAATCCAAGAGTGGTCCTGTGGAAAGAGAACTGCTAAGGTTTGAACATGTACGGAGGAACGGTCCGTCCATCCATGATGCCTGTGGGGAGGCTTTGCTCAGGACAGCAGCAAGGATGGGTACAGGACCTTTGCACCGAGCTGCTGCAGTGGAGGAGATAAGTCAGGCTTAATTCCCAATAAAGTATGGGCCAGAGGGGCTTAGAGCCAGTGAGTGGGGAGCTGGGGGTGAGGGCGTGGAAGTCAATGGATAGACAGTGGCTAAGAAACATCAAGGATGAAGGGGGGTGTAAGGAAACTTAACAGGGTGGTCAAGAAGGATTACTGCTTTTCCAAAGGACCTGAGTTCAATTCCCAGCATTTATGTTGGACTGTAGCATATAGCTTCTATTGTCTCTAGCACTAGGGATCTCACTTCCATGGATACACACACACACACACACACACACACACACACACACACACTCAAACTCACATGCACATCAGACATACATAGACACATACATACATGCATACATATGCACACATCACACACAGGTACAGACCCACACGCATGTACACACATGCAAACATCATATACATTCACAAACATGCACCCATCCATTATACAACACACACACATACACACATGCGCGCGCACACACACACACACCCATCATACAACACACACACACACATGCACACCCTTCATACAACACACACACATACTCACACACACACGCACACACACATCCATCATACAACACACACATGCATGCACGCGCACACACACATACACACCCATCATACAACACACACACATACATACACACACATACGCACGCACACATGCACACACACCCATCATACAACACACACACATACACATGCAAAGGCCAGGGTGACTGAGTCCCCTGGAGAAATCTAAGCATCCATAGTCACCTTGCAGCGTGTCTGTCCAACCAATCCTCTCAGGCCTCTTTTTCTATAACTGGGTTTTAATGAAAAGTGGGCTAGGAGCTGGGGAGATGGTGGAGCAGTAAAGACTTGTTGTATAGCCTGATGACCCAGGTGTGATCCCAGAGTCTTACATGGTAGAAGGAGAGAACCGACTTCTGAAAGTAGTCCTCTGACCCTGCCCTCCACCACACACACACACACACACACACACACACACACACACACAGAGAGAGAGAGAGAGAGAGAGACAGAGACAGAGACAGAGACAGAGACACAGAGACAGAGAGAACACATGTTTTTTTTTTAAAGCAAAAGAAAGTAGGAGTGAAATGCTAAGGTCACCCTGTGAGCCATTTTGGCAGCTTCCTAGTTATGTGAGACTGTGTCCTGGGATCCAGTCACTGTCCTCTTTGGCATCTACCCAAGAGAACAGGAACATCTGGATGTCCAAAGGCAAGTGCATCATCGTTCACACAGCTTTATCTGCAAGAGCCAGACACTGGAAATACCTGCAAAGGCCCATCCAGACTCAAACGCTCATGAGGAGGAAGGGGAGGCAGGTGAGGGAGGTCAGGAGAGAAGCTACAGGAGCCATGGCAACAGCTCAGGGGAGGACTGTGAACTGTGAATTCTGAGAATGGAGGGGCAGGATCTAGCTCATGATCCAGCAAATACCCTTGCTCTTTATGGACTCACTACCTAGAGTGACCATCTCCTACCCTGTAGTACTCAAAACTTAGTAGATCCTCGTGTGCCTCATGAAGACTTAAGGCCCAGTAGAGTCCCGTGCCCCATGAGGAATCATAACTCAGCACAATCACACTGTCTTGACTCATGACTCAGCACAATTACACTGTCTTGACTCATGACTCTGCATATAATCACCCTGTTTTGACCCAGAATGATCACTGTCCTTTGTGCTGAATTGCAACCCCATACCCCATTCTAACTAGACTGTAAGAAGATGGCTGGTGGGAATTGGTGGAAGACAGGCAAGACCCCAAAGGAGAACAGAGAAGGGAGTCTGGAAAACCTATCTAAGATCCACATGGTAACACTCCTGGATGAGACAGTGTGTGGTAGTCTGATGGTCCAAGGCCGCTCTATGTAGGGAGGGCAGCTTTGGGAAAACTAGCTGCTGGACAGACCTAACCCAGTGAGTATGTGTAACAGACAGACCAGTGGATAGGATAAGGCACCAAGCCCAGAGCTCACCAACCATGCAAAAGCAGGATATTAGGAAGGAATAGGAACCAGCAAGAGTGATTGAAAGGGTCTGCCTTCAGTACAGTGCCCAAGATGGGTCAGCCTCCATGAAAGTGAGACCACCAACCAGCTATGCAGATGGCGAACCTTGCCACTGATCAAATGATGCCACACATCCGCAGTAGAGAAGCTATCTTAGCATGTTCCTTACTCTCTGTAGGTCTGCTTTCTCAAACTGGGAGCCAGGATAAACCTTTCTTTCTTAAATAGCTTTGCCAGGTATTTTGTCATGGCTGTGGGATAAATAACAGACAGCGTTGCTCTGCCAGGCCCTTCTGCTTGAAGGCTGTGCTATGTCCTAGATGCAATGCAGCCATCAGGTCGTGGACCAAAACCAATAAGCACAGGCACCAAAGTAAGCCCTCCCTTCTCCGTTGCCCCCACCACTAAATATTTCATCACAACAAGAAAAAACTAACCCAAGGATAATCCAGTTATGACCACATCCGCATGACCTAAACCGGGGTTCCTTAAGATTTTTCCACCCCCTTTCTGCTGAAGAAACTTTTACAGAAGCCTGTGCATAAATAAATTAGATGTATAAATAAAACATTTATGGCTAATACATCATAAGGATATTTGTTTTAAAAACACTTTTTGGTGTACATATAATTTTCCATCTTATTAAGGAAGAAAGTAAATTTGCATGTGGAGACAAACGCACTTGGTTATTTTTAGGAAAAGAATTAAATCTTGGCTGAATGTTTGAGACTGCAGGACACAGCAGCTGATGTATTTCAGAGTGGATATTTTGACTTAGAGCCCCAAATACTGCTTTAAATACATAGTAAAAAGTGCAAAAGTTTGGCTAATGTCACTTCAGAAATTGTTGGAAATTCTATCCTAATTATAAGTCAAAATTCATTGAATTTTTTTTTAAATGAAAAGTCAGGGGGCTGGAAAAGGTTGCTCAATCATTAAAAAGGGATTTATTGTTCTTGCAGATGACCCAAGATGGGTTCCCAGCACCCATGTCAGATGGCTTGCAATCAGCTTCAGGGGATCTAATGCTCTCTTCTGTGCTCTAAGGGCACTGTATTCACATGTCACACACACACACACACACACACACACACACACACACCAAGTCAGCAATCCACATAGTAGTTTTTAGCCAAGCATTGCAACACAATCCAATCAAAAATTGGTTTGATTTAGAGTTAAGTTTGCTCATTGTGTGTTCAGATAACCTTGTATGTTGCCGAAGTTCAGTGTAGCCTTTAACATCCCCGTTTTCAAGACTAATGCGGTTAGTGTAGCCTTTAACATCCTCATTTTGGGTCACAACCCACAGAAGCTTCTCTTGGGCATAGATCTGGCCATTCATAGGTGTGAAAGTGTGGGACCTAGGTTGAGGAGTTTGACTGCTGACCATGGGCAGGGGAGCAGGGACAAGAGCTGGGTGGCTTCTAGCCACATCAGCTTATTTTCAGGAATACTGAAAAATAAGATGTTTTCCATGGTGCTTGCAGACCATTCTGGTGTTCCGGTGAGAAGGGGTGTTGGGGGTGAGGCCAGGATGTCTCCTGCCACTCTCCTGAGAACTCTGTAGAGGAGAAAGACCTTATGCAGGCCACGTGCACCAGAGCAGTGAGTCCACACTGACAGCTTTGTTCTTTGTGCCTCCTGGCACAATTCTGAATTTATCTCTGGCCCCTGTGGGGGCAGTTACCTCCTACAGACCTGTCCACGAGGCAAAAAAGGGTGTGGAGGAGGAAGGCTGAAGAGATGGCTTGACAATTAAGAACACTGGGTGTTCTTCCAAAGGATCAGAATTTGGTTTCCAGCATCCACACAGCAACTTGCAACTGACTGTAACTCCAGTCCCAGGGGATCCGATGTCCTTTTCTGGCCTCCTCAAGCATCAGGCACACATGTGGTGCATAGACATGCATACAAGACAAACACCCATACACATGAAAATAAACAACTAAATCATAAACATTGGGTGTGGAGGATGGTCTGAGGGGTGGCCTTGGCAGACTCAGGTGGTCCTGACTATGAAGACAGGTATCCCAGCAAGCCGAGGTGTTGTAGAGCACGGAGGGGCACAGACACAATAGCAATATCCTGGAAACAGATCACTGTGCTTTTAAGTGTGTGCATGAGCTCTTGGTGGATCACACCCTTCCCCTTGGAGTCCTGTGGAAAGCTGGCTCCTGCTTCTCATGGAGAAGTAGCAGGAACCAGCCAGCATGTGTCACCCTGGGGTGTGTAACCTGATGCTGTGACTGAGGTCAGCCCAGCTCTTCCTGAGCACGTTCTGTGCAGCTGGAAAAAACAAGACTTCCCAGAGGTGCCAACTTCTCACTCAGAAAAGCCACAGTCACCTATACACAGCTGTAAGGCGCCTTTATTACCATACACATCTGGACATATGGCTGTCATCAGTTCAGTCTTCAGGACCCTACAGTGAGGAGTGTCTGCTTTAAGCTTGTTTACAGTGAAGCCCCTCCCCTTTTTATGGCCCTGCTCAAGAATCTATTTCCTTAAAGGGCAAGGCTCCATCTGATAGTTTTCCTGCATGGCCAAAGGCACATGAGGACTTCTGCCTGGGTGTGCACTTGAGTACCCTGAGTGTGTTCAGCATCTGGACCCATGGGCTGTCCCCATCTGGTGGCAGCTGCCATATGAGGTGATCCTGGCTGGAGGGTCTCAGGTTCTAGGAGGCAACAAGGTAATGATTACATTTGCTGTATCAGCAAGCTCAGGACCAGTGGGAGAAGGACAATGTGCTAGTCAGGATTCTCCAGAGGAAGAGAATTTATACAATGGGTGTATCTATAAAGAGAGTTATTAGGGTTCCTTACAGGCCACAGTCCAGCTAATATAACAATGGCTGTCTATCAGTGGAAGGCTCAAGAATCTAGTAAGTTGTTCAGTCTGCAAGGGTGGAGGTCTCAGCTGGTCTCGAGTATACGCCAGAACCCTGATGAAGCAGGCACTAATGCCAGCGAAGGAACAAGCTTGCTAGAAAAAGCAGGCAGGCAAAGAGAGCAAGCTTGCTTCCCCTCCCTAGGTCCTCATGCAGGCTGCCAGTAGAAGGAGTGGCCCGGATGGAAGGTGTGCCTCCCTACCTCAGATAACATGGGCTAAAGGTGAATCTTTCCACCTAAAATATGTGAATGAGACGTGAGTTTTCCCACTTTAAATGATAGAATTGAAGAAAAAGGTTACTCACGGGTATGCCCAGACATTAGGGTTTTAGTGAATTCCAGATTTAGTTCTGCTGCCAACCAAGAACAACCACCACACACTGACGTGCTCAGAAGTGACTCTGCCTCAATGACCCCTCCACTCAGAGGTTATGACGGGCCTGGGTGTTGTTCCCACTTGATCCACCAGACTGAGCAGGGCAGGGCCCTGCTGGAATTGTAAGAAGGAGCCACTTGACCATTCATGAGCTCTGCTAAGCACCACTCAGCCCCAGCACGCGCTGTGCAGAGGTCCTGGGAGGGAGCAGCTCTATTTAGAACTATCCGATGTTCAAAACTTTTAAAAAGAGGCCAACATGTAATTGGCTCAATAATTCATGAGTCCTGGGCTTAGGAGAGGCATGGCTCAGTTGGTCGAGTCTCAAAACTCAAACACAAATAGACCAGGGGTGGCAGCATGCACTGGATATCCCAACATCTGGAAGGCAAAGATTGACAGATGTCCTGAGCTCACTGGCCAGCTGCGATGGCTAAGGAGGTGAAGTCCAGTCCAATGAGAAACCCTGTCCCAGGCAGACGTGGGCAGTGCTCAAGAATGACACCGGAGGTTTGTCTTCTGGCCTCCATGCATGCAGTGGGTACACCTGCCCCTATGTGGACACACATACACACGCACACCCTGAGTGTATCATTTGTTTTTTTCTCCCTTGTGTACATAAATGGTATTAAGAGATCGCACTGCCTAGCACCAGAGAAGACAGCAGGTGTTGTGAGAGGGAAGGCAGGCAGCTTTTGTCAGAAGCAGGGGGCTGACTCTCAAATCCTGTTTTTCTGTAACATTGACCCTGGGCAGAGCTTTTATATTAAATTAAATTACCCCTGAAGTGAAGTTTTTATCCAACACTCAGCTTTTGCAGTAAAATTACAATTATTATACAGACCCAGAAATGAGAGCCCTGGTGCACCATGCAATCTGGAAGAATTCTACTGTAAGAGTGGCCTGCCCCCTCCCACTGTACGCGGCTCTGCCAGGCAACCCTCCCTCCTCTCTCCTGGTTTGTGTATAATACCCAGAATGCAATACAATAAAACCCCTGATCTGCGATATTAAATAGGTCATAAAAGTGTCAGCAAGAATAACTTATTTTTTCAACTGTCATTAAAAATGATATATAATTAAGATACACCATAAAAGATGATTAAAATAGCCATCTCTATAAATTCCAGAGGGAACGTGTTTTTTGCTATTGTGTGCAAAATGTTAATGGCCGGAGGTACATATCGGGAGGGGGAATGACAAGCCAGGAATACTCTATAGGGCTTGGCATAAAACTTGTTTGTCATTTAGAGAATGACAGAGAGCAGCCAGAACTGCTGGGTGCCTGTGAGTCTAGAAATTGGCTAAAACTGAGAGACTAGGACTCATATACATGGCGGGGTCACACACGTCCCACTGCTTGGATGTTTTACAGATTAAAATGCCGCTCGTGGGGGCCGGGGGAAGTTCCCAGTCCATCCATTCTTGTTATAAAATACTGACCATTGGGTCATTTATAAAGACAAGATTCTCTCTTTTTGTTTATTATTTCTCCTTCTCTTTCTCCTCGCCTGCCTCACCTCTGTTTCTTCCCCAGTGTCTTCTTCTTCCTCCCCAGTTTCTCTTCCCTCTCTCTTCCACACTTCCCCATTTTCTTCTGTAACGCCCGGGAAGGAACCCATGAGTTTTTCATCTGTCCCTCTGCGTCTCAGGTGGTCCAGCATGGAGTCTCCTTTCCTGGGTCTCTGTTCTCTTGGGAAGGAAGGCTCTCCACAGCTCTGAGTGGTGGCACCGTCCCAGCCTAACTCACTCAGCTGCCCCTCCTGTGTCCCCCCAACCCTGTCCCATTCATACTATCTTGCTAGTTTTTCCTCACATAAAATCATGAACAGACCTGGGAAGATGGCTCACTGGATAAAAGTGCTTACATCACAAGCCTGGTAACCTGGGTTTGGTCCCCAGAACACATACAAACTAGGTATGGTGGTGTTTGCCTGTGTGTGCCTGTGAGTGCTTGTGTGTGCCTGTGTGTGCCTGTGTGTGCCTGTGTGTGCCTGTGTGTGTCTGTGTGTGCCTGTGTGTGCCTGTGAGTGCTTGTGTGTGCCTGTGTGTGCCTGTGTGTGCCTGTGTGTGTCTGTGAGTGCCTGTGAGTTCCTGTGAGTGCCTGTGAGTGTCTGTGTGTGCCTGTGTGTGCCTATGAGTGACTGTGTGCCTGTGTGTGCCTGTGTGTTCCTGTGTGTGCCTGTGTGTGCCTGTGTGTTCCTGTGTG
>NW_022196900.1:112283851-112284183 GCF_008632895.1 Mastomys coucha
GTGTGTGCCTGTGTGTTCCTGTGTGTGCCTGTGTGTTCCTGTGTGTGCCTGTGTGTGCCTGTGAGTGACTGTGTGTGCCTGTGTGTGCCTGTGTATGACTGTGTGTGCCTGTGTGTGCCTGTGAGTGACTGTGAGTGACTATGTGTGCCTGTGAGTGACTGTGTGTGCCTGTGTTTGTCTGTGAGTGCTTGTGTGTGTCTGTGTGTGCCTATGAGTGCCTGTGTGTGCCTATGAGTGACTGTGTGTGCCTATGGGGCCTGTGTGTGCCTGTGTGTGCCTATGAGTGACTGTGTGCCTGTGATTGCCTGTGAGTGCCTGTGTGTGCCTGTGTG
>NW_022196900.1:112284946-112286118 GCF_008632895.1 Mastomys coucha
TGCCTGTGAGTGACTGTGTGTGCCTGTGTGTTCCTGTGTGTGCCTGTGTGTGCCTGTGTGTGCCTGTGAGTGACTGTGTGCCTGTGATTGCCTGTGAGTGCCTGTGTGTGCCTGTGTGTGCCTGTGAGTGCCTGTGTGTGACTGTGTGTGACTGTGTGTGCTTGTGTGTGCCTGTGATTGCCTGTGTGTGCCTGTGTGTGCCTGTGATTGCCTGTGTGTGCCTGTGTGTGCCTGTGAGTGACTGTGTGTGCCTGTGTGTGCCTGTGAGTGACTGTGTGTGCCTGTGAGTGCCTGTGTGTGACTGTGTGTGCCTGTGAGTGCCTGTGTGTGACTGTGTGTGCCTGTGTGTGCCTGTGTGTGCCTGTGAGTAACTGTGTGTGCCTGTGTGTGCCTGTGTGTGCCTGTGATTGCCTGTGAGTGCCTGTGTGTGCCTATGTGTGCCTGTGTGTGCCTGTGTGTGCCTGTGTGTGCCTGTGAGTGACTATGTGTGCCTGTGAGTGACTGTGTGTGCCTGTGTGTGCCTGTGAATCCTGTCATACAATGAGATGGGAGGCAGAGACAGAAAAATAGTCTGGAAGCTTGTGGAGCAGCCATGTTAAAGTATGTAGCCCAGCAAAACCACTAGATAGCAAGATATAAGGAGAGAATTGACTTTCAAATTGTCATTTGGTATTTACAAGCATGCTGTGGCAAGCATGTGTTCTCACACTATACACACATACACACACACAAGTCATTTTTATAAGAAAGTATGGCTATTTGTGGCCTACATACGCTCATCTCTCCAATGACTGCTCTTTCTTGCTCCTGGGGGATTTCCCTAGCTTCCTAGATTCTTTTAATTAGTTGCTTTATGCATCTGTTGGGGAATAAACTTCTGTTGAGAAATTCAGAGCCTCCGAAGGAAAGCGCTGACTTTGGATAAGAGGCCTCCCTTTGCCGGGCACCTTCCCCAGCCAGGGAGGCTATGCCTCGTAGTACCCACCCACCCTAAACTTACTGGGCGGAGGAGGGCAGTACTGGGGGCTTCCTGGGTGTCATCATCTGGATGCTGGCAGGTTTGGGATCCCTCATTAGCCCATTCCAAGTCTTGTTTCCCAGCAAATAGGATAGGACAAAGAACACAGGGAACTGGGGATAGGATAGGACAGAGAACACAGGGAACTGGGGAT